>NC_134097.1:157577953-157880983 GCF_000715075.1 Nicotiana tabacum | reverse complement strand
GGATGATGATGTACCTTTGATTGTTGATGATGTGGTTAATCAAAATGTGAACAATGATGTGCGGATTGATATTGATGATGAAACTGAGGTAGAGATTCAAGATGCCGTAAACCCGTCTAGGGAACATGTGATTGACATGCCCAAGCCGGTTGTACCAAAGTCCAAGGCACCTTTGCCTAGGCCACCTCCACCTTATCCTCAACGGTTAGCAAAGCAAAAGAGTGACAATCAATTCAAAAAGTTCATTGACATGATGAAGAGCCTCACAATCAACGTGCCTTTAGTGGAGGCACTTGAGAAAATGCCGGGGAATGCTAAATTCATGAAAGATTTGGTAACAAAGAAGAGGTCGATGGAGTGTGAAACAATTAAAATGACTCATCAAGTGAGTGCCATAGTGCATTCAATGGCACCCAAGCTTGAGGACCCCGAAGCTTTTACTATCCCTTGTACTATCGGAAGTGCAGATTTTGCCAAGGCACTTTGTGACTTGGGGCATAACATAAATTTGATGCCGTACTCGGTCTTCAAGACTTTGGGAATTGGACAACCTCGACCTACCTCAATGAGACTTCAAATGGTGGATCGATCGATGAAGCGACCTTTGGGCATAATCGATGATGTACTTGTCCGGGTGGATAAGTTTATATTGCCGGCCGATTTTGTCATATTGGATTGTGAGGTGGAGTTTGAAGTGCCGATTATTCTTGGTAGACCTTTCCTAGCTACGGGGAAGGCATTGATTGATGTTGAAGCGGGTGAGATGACTTTACGAGTGGGGGATGACAAGGTGGTATTCCATGTTTACAAATCAATGAGACAACCCAATAGCACGGAGGTGTGTTCATTTGTGGACATTGTCGCAGCTGTGATAGTGGATGACACAAGTTCCATGATCCATGTTAAAGATCCCCTTGAGGTCGTGCTTCTTAATATGGATGTCAATGATGATGCTAGTAGAGTGGAGTGCGCGAATGCATTGCATGGTATGGGTTCATATTCATATGAGCCTAGGAGGCTATCTTTAGATCTTGAAAATCGCAAAACTCCACCAATAAAGCCATCGATTGAGGAGCCACCGGTGTTGGAGTTGAGGCCACTTCCTCCATACCTCAGGTATGAATTCTGGGGTTCAAATTCTACTTTACCTGTTATTCTTTCTTCTTGGCTTACTAACATGCAGGTTGAGGCCACCTTGGCGGTTCTTCAAAAGTGGAAAAGGGCAATCAGATGGACTCTAGCTGATATTCGGGGAATAAGCCCCGCATTTTGCATGCACAAAATCATCTTGGAGGAGGATGCAAATCCTTCCTTGGAGCATTAAAGAAGACTAAATGAGGCGATGCAAGAGGTGGTGAAGAAAGAGGTTATCAAGTGGCTAGATGCTGGGGTGGTTTATCCTATTTCTGACAGTTCATGGACTTCTCCGGTGCAATGTGTGCCGAAGAAGGGTGGTATGACCGTGGTGACCAATGATAACAATGAGATCATTCCCACTAGAATGGTCACCAGGTGGAGAGTTTGTATGGATTACCAGAAGCTGAACAAGGTGACTAGAAAAGATCATTTCTCATTGCCATTCCTTGACCAAATGTTTGATCGTCTTGCGGGCCGGGCTTTCTATTGCTTTCTGGATGGTTACTCGGGGTACAATCAAATTCTAATTGCCCCCGGAGGACCAATAGAAGACCACCTTTACATGTCCTTATGGGACATTCGCTTTCTCTAGAATGCCATTTGGATTGTGTAATGCTCCGGCGACCTTCCAACGTTGCATGATGGCTATTTTCACCGACATGGTGGAGTATATCTTGGAGGTTTTCATGGATGATTTCACCGTAGTTGGGGATTCTTTTGAGGAGTGCTTGGTAAACTTGGATAGAGTGTTGGCCCGATGTGAAGACACCAACCTTGTTCTCAATTGGGAAAAGTGCCATTTTATGGTAGAAGAAGGTATAGTGTTGGGTCACAAGATCTTGAAGCAAGGAATTGAAGTTGATAAGTCCAAGATTGAGGTTATTTTGAGGCTCCCTCCCCCTACTTCTGTCAAAGGGGTGAGGAGTTTCCTTGGGCATGCGGGTTTCTACCGAAGGTTCATAAAGGATTTTTCTAAAGTGGTACATCCGTTGTGCAAGTTGCTAGAGATAGATGCAAAGTTCTTGTTCGATGAGAGTTGTATGCAAGCATTCGAGCTTCTTAAGCTCAAGTTGACGTCTACCCTCATCATTACCGCACCAAATTGGACCTTGCCTTTTGAGCTCATGTGCGATGCTAGTGACGTTGCGGTTGGGGTTGTTTTGGGCCAAAGAATCAACAAGATATTTCATCTGATGTACTACGCAAGCAAGACCATGAATGAGGCTCAAAGAAACTATACAGTCACCGAGAAAGAATTGTTGGCTATTGTGTTTTCTATGGAAACGTTTCGACCTTACCTTATGGGGTCCAATGTTATAGTGCACACTGATCACACTGCCCTTAGGTATTTGATAACCAAGAAAGACTCCAAGGCGAGATTGATGAGATGGGTGTTACTTCTTCAAGAGTTTGATCTAAAAATTGTTGACTGGAAGGGTAGTGAGAATCAAGTGGCGGACCACTTGTCCCATTTGGAGGAGGAGGGGAGGCCTTGTGACGGCCTTAAGATCAATAACTCATTTCCCGACGAACAACTCCTTGCGGTTTCAATGAAGGATATGCCATGGTTTGCCGATGTTGCCAATTACCTTGTGACCGAAATAATCTTGTGTGAGCTCTTTTCTAACCAAAGGAAGAAGCTCAAGCGGGATAGTTTGGATTTCTATTGGGATGAGCCATACTTGTTCAAGATTTGCACGGATGGTATGATCTGTAGATATGTCCCGGAGGAAGAACAATTGAGTATCCTAGAGGCTTGCCATTCTTCACCTTATGGTGGCCATCATGGCAGGGCGAGAACGGCTTCTAAAGTGCTTAGTTGCAGATTTTATTGGCCTACCCTGTTTAAAGATGCGGGTGATGTGGTCAAGAGATGTGATGAATGCAAAAGAGCCGATGAAATTTCTAAAAGGGATGAGATGCCCCTCAATACAATTCTCGAAGTGGATATTTTTGATGTTTGGGGCATCGATTTCATGGGTCCTTTTGTGAGCTCTTGTGGAAACACTTACATTCTCGTGGTGGTGGAATATGTCTCAAAATGGGTTGAAGCCGTGGCTTTGCCCAACAATGAAGCCCGGAGTGTTGTGGCATTTTTGAAAAAAAGTATATTCACAAGGTTTGGCACTCCTTGTGCTATCATTAGCGATGGGGGGTCTCACTTTTGCAACAAGGCTTTCAACACGTTGCTTTCTAAGTACGGTGTCAATCATAAGGTTTCGACCCCCTATCATTCTCAAGCTAGTGGCCAAGTGGAAGTCTCCAACAGAAAAATTAAGAGTATCTTGTCTAAAACTGTCAATGCTAATAGGACCGATTGGTCGAAAAAGCTGGATGACGCTCTTTGGGCTTATCAAACGGCTTACAAAACTCCGATTGGTATGTCTCCGTATCGGTTGACATTTGGGAAAGCTTGCCATCTTCCAGTAGAATTAGAGCACAAGGCCATGTGGGCTTTGAGGAAGTTGAACTTAGAATGGGATGTTGCGGCAAATCTTCGGGTTAAACAACTTAACGAGCTCGATGAGTTTAGATTCCATGCCTACTCCAGATCGTCCTTGTACAAGGACAAAATGAAGTACCTTCACGACAAATATGCTCGGGGCAAGGAGTTCAAGGTTGGAGATATGGTTCTCTTGTTCAATTCTCGGTTACGTCTGTTTCTGGGTAAGCTCAAGTCAAAGTGGAGTGGTCCTTTTGAAGTTGTGTTCGTGACCCCATTTGTTGTTCTTGATCTAAGGAACAAGAATGGTGAAGTATTCAGAGTCAATGGACATCGGGTCAAGCATTATCTTGGGAAATTTGATGATAGCCACGTGGTGGCACTTCTCCATCTACAGTGATGTGCTGGTAACTTGCGTTGTACCGCGACGTAAAATGAGGCGTTGTGTGGTAGGCAACCTATGTCTTTTTCTTTTTGTTGTTTTCTGTGTTTTCTTGGTAGTAGGTTTGATTTTTGAGCTAACTGATTGTGAGATGTTGCAGGGATTGAGTTGATGCAGTGTAAAATAGTTTGAAAGAAAAAGTTGAATAGTCTCTGAAGGTTGCTAGTGCGGCCGCATTGCACTTTGTGCGGTCCGCACTGGTGATGGTGAAAAGTGGTGCTCTCTGAAGTTTGCCACCGCGGCCACATGCCATTTAGTGCGGTCCGCGGTGGACCTCCGCGGCCGTGGTCTATTTTGTGTGGTCCGCGGAGGTTGCCTACTCAAGCTTCATTTGAACAAACCCAGTGCGGTCCGCGGTCGGTTTTGCGCGGCTGCGTTGGTAGGTAAGGCTGGGTCCCAATGTTTTTCTATAAATAAACCCCACAGGTCACTATTTACCCTTTTCGAAGTTTTTACACTCAGAGACATAAAAGTACTGTTCATAACCTCTTGTGACTGTGATTCTTACTTAAGATTGACTAATTACATTTCATCTTCTCATCTGGTAATGTTTCACTCAGTCCTTGTGCATTTACTTAATTAATTTTGTTTTGTTTATTACCATTAGCTCATAACTTCTTTTTCTTCTCGTTAGTTTCTTTTTCTTTATTTAGTTGTTAGCTTAGAGTAGTTTTAAATGCTGGGTTTGTATACTGGATATGCATAATGGTTGGGCAAGTGAGTAGGGAGAAAGTAGGTGAACTAACTTGAACAATTGTGCAAAAAAATGAAATCCTAAATTAGTGCTTGTGCAAAATACTCTTCGCGGCACGCGGTGCCTTGACGCGGTCCGCATTACCATTTTGCACGGACCGCGGTGCCCAAGTGACTGAAATTGAACCTATGCCCAGTGCGTCCACAATGCACTTTATGCGGTCTGCACTGGCCCACTGCGGCTGCGGTGCTTCTTTGTGCGGGCCGCGGTGGTTGGATTTAGAGAGGTGGTGTTATAGACCTCACCTTAGTATGGACCGCGATTGCTTTTATGCGATCCAAGGTGCCCCAATGCGGCCGCACTACTTTTTGTGCGGACCACGATGAGGAGATTCAGAGAGATGTTTTTCCAGGTCCTTGTCCCAATACGGACCGCGGTCGCCTTTGCGCGGTTCGTGGTGCCCCCAGTGCGGCCGTACTCCTGTTTGTGTGGGCCGCGGTGCTCTGTTCTGCAACTATTTCTGCAACATGTAATATGATGTCTGCAATTCAATTTCAACACTTGTTTCACCGCCTGTGCTGATACTAACCATGTTAGATGTGTGTGCTTGCAGATAATGGTCAAACAACAAAGTAGAGGTTCCAAACAACCCGGGCGAGGTAGTTCCTCCCGGGGAGGGAAGAAAAGGATGGTAAAACTCACTCCCAAGCTAGAAAAAACATAAAAGAAATGAGGAAAACAATCAAAGCGGCTGATAGAGCCATTGACACCTCGGGGAGTGAGTACGAGCCCTCCCGGGAGATCTCTTCAGATTCAGTCCCTCTATACATCCTGTTTCCGGAGAATGCCATACATAGAGACACTCCTCCATCTTCCCCCGATGCTCGAGCTTTAATCAACATTTCTTCTGGGTCGTCTGAGGGCTCAGCGGCAGGTAGTGAGGATGAATACTCTACCTCTCCCACAGCGTCACTATCTGGAGAGGGTGCTAAGGGTGATGAGTGAGATGGGGAGTTACTGGGGGTGGTGTGCCTCAGGTTGGGGGTGCTGACCGGACTAGGAATCCCGCTATATGGGAAGATAGATTCGCAAGCCAGGTGGCGTTCCACAAATTTAGGGAATGGTGGCCATCATGAAAGTTGATTCTTGAGAGGAGCTTCGTTGACAGAGACCTTCTACCCCTACACCCTAATGTACATAGACAGTTTCAGGCTCGAGTGGGTTGGGAGTTCTTTAAAGATAATTATGTGAAGGCGAATGAGCACATGGTCAAGGAGTTTTATAGCAATGTGGCTCACATCTTGAAGGGCACTAAGGTGACCAAAGTGCGAAACAAAAATGTGGTATTTATCGGGAAGGCACTAAATTAATACCTGGGGTTCAATGATGAAGATGAGTCCCTTTACAATGAAAAGTTGGCAATGAGCGAGGAGGTTCGTCTGTGGTTAACTTCATACCTGGCAATCCCGGGTACGGCTCCAGAGTGGTTGCAAGCGGGGGCCAAAATACTTCGGAGAACCTTTAACTTTGAGGCTAGAGGGTGGTTGACTTTTGTCTGTAGTCGGCTCGACCCTACTACCCATGATCAGACTATTCCACTTGCCCGGGTTGTTCTTGTTGATTCTATTATGGCGGGATATCCTATCAACGTGGGCAATGTGATATCCCGCGTCATTTTTGCAGTGGGGGTTGAGCATGACCGAAACTACCCTTTTCCCAGCACCCTCACTATGTATTTCCGGGACCTGGAGGTGGAGAAGAGACCTTTTGACGTCAAGGTCAAACCTATAGCTCTATTTTCATGGTACGGTTTGAAGGGGTCAGACAACCCCAAGGACAAAAATTACAAGCCGCCTACTTCTGCCCCAACCGGCCAGTCTGAAGAGCCGGTTGCGATAGAGCCCTCCACTGAGCCTACTTCCACAGTTGTTGACATGCCTCCCGAACCTTCCACTATTGTTGGTCCCTCTACTTTAGCTGGCCCGGGGATTCCATCCTCCCGGGCCCATCCTATCACCGCCCACTAGCTGAGCCAGACACTTCATAGCTTGAACAACTGGATGGCAACTGCTTTATCCAAGTTGTCCACCTTGACTTCTACCATTGCGGCTCAGTCGGCACCACAGCCAGTGCAGGTGCCCCAGTCTATCGAGGATTCACTTAAGGAGATTCTTGCCAACCAGCAAAAGATCCTCGATTCTCAGGTTGTCTTGGCTAAGGCAGTGGATTCACATGGCAGAGCCTTGAAGTAGCTTGCTAGGAAGCACAAGAAACTGCGCAAAACATAGGCTTCCAAGGAGTCTATGAAGGCACTGAGGGAGGATGTTGACAAACTGAAGGCAGACCAGCTGCCTTTAGACTTGCTATTTTGAGGATCCAGCCCCAGCATCAGCACCAGTAGTAGAGCCACAGCAGGAGCAGACTCAGAGGCTTCCTAGGAAGAAGAGAAAGCTCCCTAGTGCAGACGAGGCGGTCATCCGGTTGGCAGACCCATAGGAGGTCTCCTCCAGTCAGCCACAGGTTGATCCAGATATTCAGCCCGTACAGGTCCAGGCCCCAGTCCCAGAAGCTGAGCAGCAGGAGACCGGGAACCAGTCTGAGGTTCCCGTACATACATAGGACCTGGGGACCACTCATGTTCTCATGCATACAGACGAGGCTTAAGGAGCTCCTATATCCTTTCATCTTGATTTTTGATGCTTATTTGTTTAGTTGGCATTGGGGACAATGCCAGCTTTCATTTGTGGGGGTGCGCCCTACTTTTTATCCGGATGATTGTATATATTAGTTGGATTAGTTTATGTTTCTGTTGATTTTTTTTATTTGGTCTGTATATAACTTTACATTTAGTTACTTTTATCGCACTTTTTATCTTCTCTTTGGTCTGTATATAAAGTTACATTTTTGTATATATATTCATCCCCCGTTGTATATTCTAATCCCCTATTGTAAATATTCATTCTATTTTCTATTTTCGTACAAATATTTCATTTTTAGCTTAGTAGATAGGCTCACAGCCTTTTTGTTTCGGTTTTGATGCTTTTAATAAATCCTTGGTTTTCTTAATGCCACGGTTCTTTCCAAGGGTGGAGTATTGTGCGAACCGGGTGGCTCTTCCCGATGATGGATGACGTGACAACCTTCTTAAGGGTTTGAGTCTATTTTAGATTTTTCTTTTGTTTTTAGTAGTTTATAGTTAATGGTACCTCAAGCAAAGCTTCACTTGGGCCTAACACATTTACCTTTGATCCCATGGTCAAAGACAAGTGGTTGTGTTTAGGATGGTGAAAGTAGTGACCTTGAGACTCTTGTTTTGACCAAACAAACATCATGTGGTCTTTCGGGAGTATTATGTGCTCAATTGTGTCTAAGGTTGTTGTGGGCCCCCGACTCTATGTCTTTAGCAATCCTTGAGTGTGTGTGTTGAGAAATCGAATTGTGAGTCCAAATCCCGAGCCAATGGTTTAGAACTTGCCCTGAATGTTTGTTGAGGCGAAATTTTGATTAAAATTCGACTTGAGAAGTGATTATAGGCTCTTCTTGATCCAAAAAATAGTCGAACAATTCCATAGCCTACCAATGATATATTCCCTAGCTAACCGTTTTGAGCCTTAAACCCTTTTCTTTCAAAAACCAATGCTACAAGCCTATACCCATTCTAAATTATACCCTCTCTTGGCACCCAAATCGTCCAATGAGTAATGGAAAAAGTTTAAGTTTAGGGGGGAGACAAGAAAGGAAACAACGTGATAAAAGGTACAAAAGCAAAAAGGAAAGGAAGGCGATGAAAAAGAAAGAAAAGAAAAAGACAAAAAGAAAGCCCAATGTGCAAAGAATAAAACGGGATTCAAAAAAAACAAAAGTGAAAAAGGTGTGAAAAAAGTAGAAAAAGGAGAAATGTTTTGAATTGCATAAGAAAGAGTAACAATGTATCTCTCTAACCCCTTGAAAAGAAGTGAAATACTCAAAGAGTCAAAAAGAATTGTGCCAAAATGAATCAAAAGAAGTACTTAAGGGAAGATGAAACCCATATAGACCAACAACTTTTCCTACCCTGAACCAAAAGCCTTCACATTGACTCCACAAAAGCCTTATATTATCTTGAGTTGGATGACGCTCGCATTAGTGGATACTTACATGAGGGTCAAGCATATGGTACTTAGAGCCGGACTTGTGACCTTTCCTTGAGAGAGACGAGTGAATTCCCATTAACCTTGGTTTGCGTGCTTATACTTTAAAAGGTGAGGTTTGCTTAGGAAAAGTTGAGGATGTGTGAGTTTGGGTTCCACAGTGACCAAAGTAATTGAGAGAGTTCTTTGATGTAATGAGTCAATTCTTGGTGCTCTTGTGTCAAACTTCATCCTTAGTTTTTCAAAGTTTAAATTTTGTTAATGATCCATTCGTATTGAGGGAAATTGTTAGTCCCAATTGATGCTTGTTGAGGTTACTTTAGGACAGATGGAATTACTTGGATTTTCCTTTAAGGGGTAGGTATTATTTTGTTTGCTTAAGGATAAGCAAAGATTTAAGTTTGGGGGAGTTGATAAGTTAGTATTTTAACATGTTTTATGCCCCTACTTGCCTATGATTTGATCATATATTGTTACAAAATAGTCCTAAAAAGGCTCACAAGTTGTGCTTGATTGCAGGTTTGATCGACAAAGTGACGAAATATCAAAGATCGACACAAAAAGGAGTGAAACCTGCTCAAGTAGCAAAGACCAAGAAATATAAGGAAAAAGGTCCAGTGTGGACCGCGCAAAGTTGAATGCGGCCGCACTAGGTAGTTCAGAGATTTCGTAAACCAGGCTAGACGAAGCGCGGCTGCGGTACACATCTCGCGGTCCGCGGTGGAGGCTCCGCGGCCGCACTACTCTTTTGTGCGGTCCGCGGTCATAAGAGTCAGAGAGATGAAAGTTTGCAAAGCCAATGCCATGCGGTCGGCGGTCGTGATTGCACGGACCGCGCCAGCTCCCTCCGCGACCGCGGTCCATTCTACGTGGTCCGCGGAGTCCAAGTTCAGAGAAGCAGAAGTGAGCCCAGTGCGGTCGCGGTCCATTTAATGTGGCCCACACTGACCTCGCATGGGTATTTTTGTCCAATTTTTTCAGCCTAGTATAAATAGAACATTTTACCATTTTTTAGGTTATCAGATATATCAGACAAGAGTTGCGCTCGTTAGAACGAATTTTGTAGCCATTTTTGGCACTTTTGCTTTACATTTACGATAGCTTCTTGTAGTTTAATTTTATCAATTAATTAATATGCTTAGTTCTTCCTCTATTTCTTCAATATATTTATCTAGCATGAGTAGCTAAACTCATTAGCTAGGGTTGTGCCTCAACCCTAGTGTGGATAATTGATGGGTATTGTCATCTAGTGTTAGATTGACTATGGGTGTTTGTTATTTGGGTTGATTTTATGTTTTAATCTAGAATTGGTGGTTGCAAAAACTGATTCAAGCTTTGTGGGTTTAACTCTTCTTGAGAAAGAGAGTCTATGACCCCAAAATTGACCCAACAAGGAATTGGGATGGACTCATGAGAAATGATAGTCCCAATTAACGGGTTAAACCTTGAGAGAGTAATTACCCTACTTGAACCCTAGTTGCTTGGTCTAATTTGCCTACCCATTTGGTCTCGAGAGAGTCAATTGGGCAAAATTACTTTCTCTACCGAGAGGTGTGAGAGTGGGTAAATTGTGCAACGGTTATAGCATAAGCCCCAATTATGTCAATCGAACCTTAGTAACATCTACCCGTCAATTAGCCATCTAGGTAGTGTCACGACCCTAGTGCCCTTCTTCCCATTAGATACAACTTAACAATTATCTCATAGCATAATCTAGTTTTAATTAATAGTTTGGCAATAGTAGTTATAATTTGAAAACCCAAAAATGTTTGAAGTGACATTAGGAGTACAAACACATCTCTAGGATAGACAGACAATCCAACTCCACTACTAGCTCCCTGAGGAAATCGATCCCGACCCTCATATCGGGTAAAAGCTATTGCGACCCGCTCTTCCTACCTTAGTGTAGCGTCGAGTTGGCAGCGATCACTTTTTGGCACCGTTGCCAGGGAGCTTACGGTGTTGACTATCTGTTTATTTAGTTTTGTGTTTTGCTTCTCTTTCCTTCTTGTTTACTAATTTTGTTTGTGTCGATCAATCAGGTACAAATGGCTCTTAACACAATTCATCAACACCATCACTATTCACCATTATTTTAATATTATCTTTTATCATATAATACTTTTAATTTAACATATTATAATTTTATAATTAATTATAATTTTTATGTAATATCTTTATAATATTAATTTTATATTTTAGTTTTGGTGTATAATTTTTATAAATTAATTTTCGTATATTTTATTTTTATATAAAATTGTAAATTAGTTTTATTATAAATTATAATTGTATAAAAATATATAACCATAAAAAAAGTACAAAACTGAAATATAATATGTTGTTAATAAATAACACAATGTTTGATGATCATAAAAACAAATACTTAATACAATAACGACTGACATAGATTAAATTGAAAATACATTAAATAACATAATGGGATGAGAAAATTACAATAATAATCTAGTACTCTGGAAGGTCGCTTCCAGATCCACCAATATCATTAAAATATTTCGTGTATGGGGCAGAGGATGGTTGTGGTTGGGGCTGTTGAAATTGTTGTTTTCTTTTATCAAATATTCATTTTTGTTCTTGTCGAATAAATTCACGAATATTTGGATCATCAATAGAATCTAAATTCGACAATAAGATTTTATTTTCTTCTTTAAATTATTTTAGTTTGAAAGCTCTATCTTTTATCTCCATATCTCGCTACCTGTCTTCATTCAACATGCCGATTATTTTTTGATTGGACCATTTTCATAGCCGATAAAACACCTTCATCAATTTTTCTCTTCAATTTTGCTTTCTTCACCCGAATAGGTCGATGTGATGATGTCGAAGAAAATAAATGGTATATAAGAAATTAGAAATATGACTTATAGAAAAATAAAACAATATCCAAGGAGGACCATACCCCTCTGCCTTCTCTCTAGGAAGAGAAGGAATAGTAATTTCGTCATCATTTTCCGGTCATAACTCCGGAATCCGGTGGTGGAACTAACCAAACTTGGTGTCAAAAGATACATAATTTCCTTACGAATAATACCCAATTGGTTTCAACTTCAGATCTATAGTCAATTTTTGTAGATCTTAATTTTATTTTCACGAGTTACTGTAGCAGACAGTGTTCTTCATTCAATTTCAGCAATTCAACTAATTCCAGCGCTACTTTTAAGCACAATTTGATAACGTGAAAGTGTTCCCTTCTCTTCTAAGATTGGTTTGAATTCTAAGCTTCATTTTAAATCGAAATTACTGTTTTTTACAGTTTGGACTGTGAAATTGGATTCACAGCCATAAGCAGTAAGTAACGTGAAGCTAATTCGAATTACAGTAGCATCATTTTCTTGCAAAGCTGTTGCACCTTTGTCATGTAATTAAAGTGCTAGAGAATTACAACTGTAATGGACACACAGGCAGGTGGCCAGCCACATTTGGTGGCTGCGCTGCCTACACAACCTCCTCCAAACATTGCACAAACATAAGGGAACACAAATAACAACAAACAGCCGATGGATTACTCCAAATTTCTGAAACCTTGCACTTTAAATACTGCAATGCAGGAGCGACAGGAAGTTGAGCTAATTCCTATTCGTCCACCTACAATATTGAATGGAGAACATGTTATTCAGTTCACAGAAGCAGAAGTAGAAAGGATGGATATCATCGAAGGATTACAATATGCAATAGTTGGTAAATATTCTTATGGCAGCCTAGAAATTCAACAACTGCGTAAGTTAATACCAATTCAATGCGGAATTAAAGGTGAATGTAACATTGGATTTCTAAGGGATAGACATATTTTGATTAGAATGACGTTAAGGCAGGACTATCTTCATTTCTCATCAAAAACTCATTACATAAAGGACAGAGATGGCTATCAATATCAGCTTAGGCCATTAATTTATGACTCAAAGTTTAGAGCAGATGAAGAAACACCCAAGGCAATGGCTTGGATTTCATTCCCAGGTCTATTTCCAACCTTTTTTGTAAAGGAATGTCTATTTTCTCTAGCTTCAGCAGTAGGTAAACCTATGCATCTAGACATGGCAACATTTAATAAAACTAGACCTAGTTGTGCTAGGGTGAAGGTACTAGTTGATCTACTTGCAGAGTTGCCTAAAAAGGTGAGGATGGACATATTCAATGAAGCTAAAGGAACAACAAGAACTGAATGGGTGAGAATTCAATATGACATGCTGCCTAAATATTGTAGACATTGTAAACTTCAAGGGCATGATCAATTTGAATGTTGGAGGATACACCCTGAACTATATGTGGAGAAGGAGAATGATAACCAAGCAGATACAGCTAAGAAACAGAACATAGGGAAATCACAGCCTATAATGATGTTCTCTAGTGGAAAGGTCGTGGGTAATGTGAATGTTACAGCAAAAGAGCAATGGAAGGAAGTGAAGGACAACAGAGTTAGAAATGTAGTAAATCAAAATACTAGTCTCAATAATAATGGAATGGAGATGGCACCAGCTAAGAAACTTGAAAACAATAAGAACAAGGAGGGTACAAGCACTGTAGATAGACAAGCAGAAGCACAAAGCAACAGTGGTAAGGAATTGGTGGCAGTAGACAATGAAGATAATGATCATGTTCAAGTAGCTAACAAGTTTGCAATATTACAAGGGATGGATGAAGAGGAAGAACCTGTTAATCAATTGGCAATGGTGGCAGCTAATGCAGCAACAAACAGTTCAGCACTTCATGACCAAGCATCTACAAAGCAAAAACCAAAAAATAGGATCAATAATGAGGGAAAGTTAAATCCAGCAGCACAAGCTTTTCATCTTAACTCATCGGGGATTAGTTCGACTAATGGTCTAGTCAATGGAAAGGAGGCATCAAAAGCAAAAAACGATACTACACAATGGGTAGAAAGAAGTTTCAAGGATAAAACAGGAGAAGGAATAGTGAAGATCAATAAACCATGCCAGGAAATCCCATCACAAGATACATTAGTGAACAAGGTACTTAATAAAACTCCAAATTCTCAAGCAGAAGGGTCAAAATCGTCTACATTTAAAGAAAGAGTGCAAGGCTGTGGAGGCAGGCTATGGGATGCACAAAGGGAATACGATTCAGAGGAGAACGAAGTACCACTAGGAGCACAAGCTGATGAGGAACCAAATGAGAAGGACAAAGAAGAAGATGAGCAAAGTGTAAATGGAGAGCCCCATGCCAATGACAACAATACAACTGGTAATCTTTTAATAAAGGGATGATCAGAAAATGTTGAGCACAACAATAATTTTCAGATAGTAGAAGTCATAGAAATTAGAAACTATGAAGGAAGAGGCCCAGAGTTAAATGATCCTGGAGGAACAGAAGATGATCAACTTCAGAAATCACAAGAAGACCCACAAGGACACAACACACCAGAGAAGGAGAAACAACCAAAACAAAAAATAGAAATAGTAAATATTACTGTTACATTGGAGAAAAACCAGTTGCAGCTGTTAAAAAGAGGAGAAGAGAAGGCCTTGGTCCCTAAAAAGAATGCATTTGGAGCTACATCAGGAGGGAAGGAAGACAATGAAGAAGGAGAAGAACCTGGTAAATCAGGATACGATATGGATCAAGAATCATCAACTACCCAACACCTTATGAATGCTGCAAGGCAAGGTGACTTATCACCTACACAAGTGGAAAAGGCAAAATCAGCAGCAAAAGGTAAGAAGAAGCAACAAAAAGATAATTTTGCAGCACCAAAAGATGGGGTGCACACAAGGAGGACGCTAACTAAATCCAACAATCAGTGATGAATGCTCTCATTTGGAATATAAGGTCAGTCAACACACAGCAGGCCTTTGAAAGGTTGACAAAAATGCATAGGCAAAATCACTATGAATTTGTAGGATTAATGGAGCCAAAGCAACAAGCAAAAAAACTGTAAAGGTACAGAAACAAGATAGGACTTGCACAGGCAATTTCAAATGTTTCCAACAAGATCTGGGCTTTCATAGATGAGGTATTTGAGGTAACTGTTATGTACAATATGGTGCAACAACTAACACTAAGATTGTTTCATACTGAATCGCATGTGGAGTTTGTCCTAACATTGATATACGCAAAAATGTGATGCAATTGAGAGGATAGAATTATGGGATTCATTATATGCAATGGCAAGGGATATGGATGCACCATGGCTTGTAGGAGGTGATTTCAATGTAATATGGGACGAAGAAGAGAAGTTTGGTGGGTTACCTGTGTCATTGAATGAAATTGATGATTTTCGACACTGCATCAACACTTGCAATCTATTCGACCTTGGATTTAAAGGCAGCATATTTACATGGTGGAATGGGAGAGCAGAGGAAGACTGTATATTCAAAAGACTAGACAGATGTTTGGCCAATGTTGAGTTCCAACAAACATTTCCAGGAATAGAGGTGCAACATTTGTCAAAGACTGGTTCTGATCATAGTCCAATGTATCTGAAGTGTGATATTGAGACTCCACCAATAAAAAAACCTTTTAAGTTCTTGAATTTTTGGGTGGAACATGCGACTTTTAAAGATGTGGTTAAAGAGAATTGGTCTGCTGATTTTAGTGCAAATCCTTATATTCTTTTCAATCACAAGTTAAAAAAATTAAAGAAGGCCCTTTCATTATGGAGTAAGGCTACATTTGGAGATATTTTCCAAAAGATAGCAAGTATGGAGGAGGTAGTGATGGTTCATGAAGCAGAATTTGAAGCAAATCCTACAGGGATGAACAGGGAAAGGCTACAAAAGGTTTAGGCAGAATTGATCAAATGTCTTGCACTAGAGGAGAAATATTGGCAATAAAAGGCAGGCATGACTTGGTTCAAGGAAGGGGATAGGAACACTAAGTTCTTCCACGCACAAGTGAGAGGTAGGAGGAAGAGACTTCAGCTTAACAGAATTCAAAACAGTGGAGGAACCTGGATTGAAGAAGAACAAGAAATTGCAGAAGAGGCTATCAAATTCTACGTGGAACAGTTCACAGAAGCAGCTACTCCTTCATTATTTGATATCGTAGAGCATGTTCCTAATCTGATTAACACTGAGCAGAATGCAGAATTGATTAAGCAGCCAACAAAAGAGGAGGTTAAAGTGGCAGTACTTGGTCTTAATGGTGATAGTGCTGGGGGGCCAGATGGTATGACAGGAAAATTCTATCATTCTTGTTGGGACTTAATAGGGGATGACCTGTACGACATGGTGAGGGCTTTTTTCAATGGTCATGAGCTACCCAAGTGTGTAACACACACAAACCTAGTTCTGCTACCAAAGAAAAAAGAAGTTACCACTTTTTCTGATTTAAGACCAATAAGCCTTAGTAATTTTTCAAATAAGGTTATATCAAGGGTGGTACATGAAAGGCTAGTGAAATTTCTCCCAAGTCTGATATCGGAGGAACAGGCAGGTTTTGTTAAGGGAAGGAATATAGTAGAAAACATCCTTCTAACTCAGGAGATAGTGACTGACATTAGGCTTAGAACTAAGGCTGGATCTAATGTCATCCTGAAGCTAAATATGACCAAAGCTTATGATAGATTATCTTGGCTATTCCTAACCAAGGTACTGAGAAAGATGAGATTCACAGAAAGGTTGATAGGGATTGTCTTTGGATTAGTTTCAAATAATTGGTATTCTATTCTAATCAATGGTCAAGCTCATGGGTTCTTTAAGTCGTCAAGGGGAGTAAAACAAGGTGATCCTGTATCTCCAACTTTGTTTATATTGGCAGCAGAAGCATTATCTAGGGGTCTCAATGCACTACATACTAACCTGTATTTTTGTGGATTTAGGATGCCAAAGTGGAGTCCAAAGATCAATCATTTGGCGTATGCAGATGACATGATTATTTTCTCATCCTTAGATGAAACATCTCTGATGCTGATTATGCAAGTGCTAAAGGCATATGAAGCTGCATCTGGGTAGCTTGTTAACAAGACCAAATCAGTTGTGTACCTGCATCATTTAACAGACATGGAAGTGGTCAGCAAGGTGGAAAGGATCACAGGCATTCATAGGAATGATTTCCTTATCATATATCTAGGTTGTCCGATATTTTATGCAAGGAGAAAGCTGGAATTCTATCAGCCCCTAATTACTAAGGTAATGGACAAACTGCAATCATGGCAGGGCAAGTTATTATCAGTAGGGGGCAGGGCAGTTCTCATATCCCATGTATTACAAAGCATGCCTATGCATCTACTATCAGCTGTAAACCCTCTAAAGTATGTGATAAATAGGTTGCACAAATTGTTTACTCAGTTTTTCTGGAGCAGCACTGTAGGAGGAACTAGTAGGCATTGGGCTTCATGGAATACCTTATGCATGCCAGTTGAGGAAGGAGGAATAGGTTTCAGGTCACTGCATGATGTAGCAAATGCATTATTCAGCAAGATGTGGTGGAATTTCAGAACAAAACCAAGCCTATGGAGCTCTTTCGTATGTCAGAAATACTGTAAAAAATTAAATTCTGTAATTGTTCCGTGGAAAAGGGGGTCTCACATCTGGAGAAAAATGTTGGAATGCAGAGATCTGATTGAACATCAAATCCTTTGGCAAACAAAAATGGGATCCTCACTATTTTGGTATGAAAACTGGACAGGTCTTGGGGCACTATATTTTTTAGTTCCTCAGGCCTTTGGCATTGATGAAAATGTACATAATGTACATGATGTTACCTTAGATGGTGAGTGGGATGTGGACAGGCTATTTGAAATGCTTCCTGAAGACTTAGCAGTACACATTCTGGAGAAAATCAAACCACCTTCACCTATGCAGGTTCTTGACAGGCCTTGTTGGATGCTGGAAACAAGAGGATATTCCAGTGTTAAGTCAGCATGGGAGTATACGAGAAGAAGAGACGAACCAAGAACAGCTTATAGAATCATTTGGGTAAAGGGACTGCCTTTTAAAATAGCATTTTTCATGTGGAAAGTGTGGAAAACAAAGCTACCTTTAGATGATTTCTTGAAAAGGGTAGGCTACTGCATGCCATCAAAATGTTGGTGTTGTGTACAGACTGACGAGGAATCTCTTCAGCACTTGTTTTTAGATCAGAAACTGCAAAGACAACTTGGAAGTATTTTCTATCGAGGGCAGGAATAGCTGTGGAGGGACTTACATTGCACCAAGCAATCACAAAATGTTGGACTGCAAATGTGTGCTTAAGGCTAAAACCAGTAATGGAAGCACTCCCCTCATGCATAGTTTGGGAACTTTGGAAAAGAAGAAATAGTATGAAGTATGGTGATGTTGTGACAACTAGTAGGGTGATTTATCAAGTTTCATCAAATCTCCAGGCATTGGTGAAAGTGAGAAAGCATGGTATGGACATGGTACCTCACAAATGGCAAGATCTATTAGCTATGATGAAAAATTTCACTCCTAAACTTAAGGTTACAAAAGTCATGTGGGAATTTCCAAGTGCAGGATGGCTAAAAGTTAATACGGATGGTGCATCGAGGGGAAATCCAGGCAGGAGCTCAATAGGTTTTTGTATAAGAAATGAAAATGGTGACATAGTCAAGTCAGTAGGGAAAGAGATTGAGGAGACAACAAACATAGTAGCTGAAGCGAAGGCCATGGTAGAAGCACTAAGGTTCTGCAGATTTCAACAATACTCTCATGTATGGCTTCAAACTGACTCAATGTTATTAAAAAAGATAATGGATGGGATCTGGAAACCACCATGGATCATATCTGAGCAGGTAGAGGAAATGATGCAACTAATGAATGGGGGCAATTACACAGTTACTCATATTCATAGGGAGGGCAACAAGCTGGCAGATCACTTGGCTAATTATGCTTTAGATCATGGAGAAATAGAATGCCAACAATTCTGGCATCTAGATGCACATGGAAGGAGGTTGGTTAATGAAGATAAGCTGAAATGTCCAAATCTAAGGGTGAAGGTGAACAGGAGATAGGAAGCAAAGAGAAAAGGAAGAGCAGGAGGCATGTCAACTTAATCGACCAATATATTCAAATCCTAAGGGAGGAGGATATAATGGTTGGTATTTCTAACTATCTTTTTTCTAATGCAGGTGCCATTACGATGCTTATGGCAATCCATGCTGCAACTTTCGAGATAAATGATGCAAAAGAACAAAAACACATCAATAATCGAGCACAACAACAAAGACTAATGGCATTGGCAACCCAACCAGCATGGGGTGAAAGCGTGCTTTCAGTTCATTGGATATACAACCAGCATGGTGCAGAAGTGTTTAATATCACACGCATGGTTCAATTAGAAACAGGATCTGGGAATATAAAAATGATTACACCTCATTTCGAGCACAATAAGAAGCAAATGGCATTGGAAACACAACTAGCATGTGCAGCAAATATGTTTTCGAGAAAAAAGGCAACAAAGGCTAATGTGTTATATTAACACATGCTTCAATCCACTTTCGGATTAAATATTTAATGTGCACACAAGGTTTAATGTGGAAGGCCTGGCAGACAACACATGCTGGTGAGCAAAGGAATCAAATGGAAAAGTGGAATGCATATGAAAAGTTATCTAGGATACATAAAAGTATGCAATACTCTAGGATGAAGGTACTGTGGGATATATTTCTTTATGCTGCAGTTGTAGGTGGAGCTCACATGCGTTCCAGCACAAAGATGTCTCTTTTCATCAGATGAAGCAAAAGGAAGGCAGCAAGGGGAAAAGAAGGTGCAGATGCCATGCACGATAACTGTTGTCAAACTTTATGCGATCAACATGTGGGAGAGATTCAAATATTATGCTGATTTTGGGCTAGAGAAGTACACTTTTTTGGAGTGGAAATTACAGCAAGAACAACAACAAGAAGAATGGGAATAGGTGCATATGGCTACGACATTAACAGCAGTAATGCACGCGCAAAGGAAATTAAGCACAACAGCTGGATAATGCTAAGGGACAACGAGCACGCAAAGGAGGCAGCTACATCTAACTGTGCATTGTGGCATTTTCTGATTCATAAAAATATTTTAATGTGCACACATGGTTTAATGTGGAAGGCATGGCAGAAAACACATGCTGTTGAGCAAAGGGATCACATGGAAAAGGCTGTAGGTGGAGCTCACGTGCTTTCCACCACAAAGCTCTCTTGACTCCTCGGCTTCATCGATATCGTGCACAAAGACGACGCAGATGTCGGCTCCATCACGAACAGATGTCATGCACAAAGCAGATGTCGTGCACGCTTAATGTTGTGCACTGGTATGCCACCAGCATGTCGAACGGTGCTGACAGCTGGGACGTGATCGAACATGGAGGAACGATAGTTGCAAATGGATTTGCACGCCAAGACTATTTGCTAAACGTACCTCGAGGAGAGCATGTGAGTCTACTATGGAGGATGGAGGGAGCTCGATATGGAAACAAAGTACAACATGCTTTTGTGAAACAAAAGAGAAAACAAGTGTCGAAAATGATATGGAATTGCAACAAACAACCGGGTTTTTTTTAATAGAAGGAACGTTGCATTGTGCCTTTCACATGCACATTCTTGGATGCAGAATTGTATTACAAAGTTTAATAGCATTAATGTGATATCAATTTTGAGTGCAACACTCAATTTTGATAATAGGATACTTGTTAAGTTCAAACTTTATTTCTTTCAGTTCGTAGGATATCATGACATTGTATTTCGTATTTTATCTGGTTATAAATAAAACTAGCCCTAGGCGATTGCCTAGCGGACTGGAAAAAAAATATGACTTATATGAGACAAATATGTAAAAAAGAAAAAAGAAAAGATTTGTTCTATAAAGAAAATAATATAATATAGAAGAGAAGAGATTATAAAGGGAATATTCTTTTGGTGTAAAAAATAGTGTAATGGGTTGGAATTACTTTGCACCATTTTGGTGTTTATACCATTTTGGTGTAAAAAAATTGTGCAATGGTAGATGCCCTAATCATGCTCGGGGGTAGATTATGTTATAATTATGTCTTGTAGAACTACGTGAACTTCTTGATTCATGCATCACTTGACTTCTAGATATTAAGAACAAATTTTTAAATGTTAGAAATCAAGACTTAGCTTATTATAATTTGATCAAATTTGATGGGATTCTGAGAATACATTGATATGTCTAATTGGGCCATCCCTATGCATAATCATTAATACATTGCTACAGCCGATCTTCTTGAGATACTAGATTCTATAGTTGTGTTGTGGATCATTTTTGAGACTTGTGGAAGTATTTGAATAATAATGTTCTTGAGGGTTTATTTAACCATTGTTGGCTTGGAAAGTTATGATTTGGATTTGTTTGGAATATCCGTTAAAAACACTCCCCTTGATGTTATTTATGCTTCATGCCTTGTTTGTTATTGATATGCATATGCTTGGTAAGGAAGAGTGTAAAGTACGAAGTATGATGCCATGCCATTGTTTGTACATTATCATGTGAGGGAGAGTGTAAAGCACGAAGGGTGACGCCATGCCATATTATTGAGAGTAAAAGCACGGAGGGTGATGTCGTGCCATGTTATGTGAGTTTAAAGCACGAAGGATGATATCGTGCCATGTTATGAGAGTGTAAAGCACGAAGGGTGATGTCGTGCCATTTTATCTATGCTGTTATGCTTTATATCATCGTGAGGTCATGGCACGATGGGTGTTTCCGTACAAGCTAGGATGAGGGACATGCATTATATTGTGATATCTATTTTCCCGTGTATATGTTTATGTCTTTACCTTGAGCTGTTATTGTCGCAATCTCATATCTGATGTGACTTATTGCTATTGTTCTGTCATTTATCTCTATAGCGATTGTTGTTGTGTCGCTCATACCTTCTGCTTGTTTAACTTACAAATATCATGCCTATTTTCCTGCTTTTATACACTCATGTCGTATCTATTCTGTTGCACTCGGTACAAGCCTTCCACCATGCTAGTCATTCATGCCTCTACTTGTTAACTTGTAAAGATCATGTGCTTCCTTTTTATTTGTTAAATCTGTACTTAGGCCCCTATCACGCTAGTTAGTTGAAGTCTATATTCCTTGTTTCCAATTGTTGTCATCACTCACATGCTTTCCGCCTAGTCTTTTATTGTTGTCCACATGTATATCCTCGTTCATTATAGCTACTTGTGTATTTCCTACTTTGTAATTCCTATTATCGATATTTCTATCATCTGGTTGGTTCTGCTATACGTAAATTGGGTGAGGATGAGATAAAAGCACGAAGGGTGTTGTCATACAATTGACTTGATATCTGAGTACATTCCTCATGCTAGAAAAGTTAAGAATTGACGGTTGTGGTTTATTGGTTTCATTCTAAGGAAAGGATTGGTCGAGGTATTTGATGATGCCAAATTGTGATCTCTGTTAACACTCGGTTATTGTTTTGCGTATCTGTTTAATTTCATCTTTATTATATCATAGTATAGTTCTATTTCTGATTTACGGTACATGTTTTATCAGAAAGTATCTTTTAACAAAAAAAACTTCATCACTACTTCGACGAGGTTAGAAAAAATACTTACCAGTACATGAGGTCGGTTGTACTGATACTACACTTATGTACATTGCGTACAGATTTTTGAAGCGGAGCTGCTGGTGATGTCGGGTGTTGACTTTGAAAATTCTCGTGCATTCCGTATATAGCTGCCACTTGTCCTTGGTAGCTTAAATTTTGGTAATCTATTTATGTAAATTTCAAATAGATCGTGTTCTAAATCCGTTTGATCTTTTTCAGGAGGAAACAATTCTTCTGCTGTTTCATATCCGTTTGACGGTGATCCTAATGAGATGGCGTTGGGAATAGATTTAGCAGCTTCTCTTTTATTCTTTAATTTTCGTAAGAAATCATCATTGCTTGGAATTTGAAGTTACAAAACTCTCTAAACTTGTCATGACCCTAAACCCGGACCCGGTCGTGATGACGCCTCTCGTGAAGACAAGACTAGCTGACACCTTCCCAATTCATTTTAAAGAAATTAAATAATACGAATTAAGTCTAAATCATAATAATAAATCCAAATGAAAGGTAAACAATATAGTTTGCGGAAAAAGACATAGCCCGCATCTACAAACAAATAGTATTGGGTTCTGGATTCTGTGTTCGAGTCACGCTGAAAGGGAAGTGTGGAAACACTATAGATCCTCCTAATTTGGGAGGGAATTAAAAAAAATACAAACGAATGGTGTAAGATAGTTCCAAATTACATTGAAACTGTATGATGGAGAAAACCAAATAATGAATAGCTTTATATCAATCAAAATGAATTAACATAGTTTAATGTCACATCTACAAACAAATAGTATGTATTTCAAATTCTGACAGTGAAAATAAACTAATCTTCTGAGCATGATCTACAAAAATAGTACTAGAAATACCAAATAGGAATTCTGTAACATTCTTATTACATCTTTGGAAATTATTATGAATAAAAATAAACATGAATATATCAGTCGAAAACGAAGACCTATTTTTCCCTTTTTGTCCTACGTACTGAATTTGTTTATGAATTATTGACTTGTAAGTCAAGGTCTATGGAGTACTCTTATCCTAACTAATCAAACCTAATTTATTTGAATTTTTGACTTGAAATGTTTTTGTCAGACTTAAATTATTTTCATAATATTTTTGACTTAAATCTTTGTCCAATTACTTGACAAGTGCAGAGAAGATATATACAAATTGATAACTAAAAATTTGACTGAAAATGACTAGTTGAGCTTCCTGGAAGTGATTGCTGCAAAGCAGCAGTAGTAGATTTTCTTTTCTTTGCGATATATATACCTCAGAACTATTCAATAGAGCAACAAAGCAAAGATTTCTTGATTGTTTTGATCTTTATAGTGCAGAAATGGATTACGGAAAACTTGCATTGCTTATGCTTTATGCCCTTCTCTGTAGACTTACTTTCTCCTCATCCTCAATTCATTTGTGCCCCAAAGATCAAGCTCTTGCTCTTCTCCAATTCAAACAGATGTTTACCACATATCCTGACAATCTTGGTTATTTGGATTTTTACTGCCACACATCTTATCCTAAAATGATTTCATGGAATAGAAGCAGAGATTGTTGCTCATGGGAAGGAGTTAGTTGTGACAAGACAACAGGCCAAGTGATTGAGCTTGACCTCAGTTGCAGTCAACTTCAAGGCAAGTTTCATTCCAACAGTAGCCTCTTCAAACTCTCCAATCTCAAAAGGCTTAATTTATCTTATAATGATTTCTCTGGATCGCACATTTCGCCTAAATTTGGTGAGTTTTCTAGTTTGACACATCTTGATTTATTATATACAAGTTTTTCAGGTCAAATTCCTTTTGAAATCTCTCATCTTTCTAAATTATACGTTCTTCGTATCAATAGTGAACTTAGACTTGGGCCTCACAATTTTGAACTTCTCCTTAAGAACTTGACCCAATTAAGAGTGCTTGAACTTTTCTTTGTCAACATCTCTTCCACCATTCCTCTAAATTTCTCTTCTTATTTAACAACTCTACAACTTTCATACACGCAATTATATGGGACATTGCCTGAAAAAGTTTTTCACCTTTCCAACTTGAAATCTCTTAACTTATGGGGCAATACCCAGCTCACAGTTAGGTTTCCAATGACCAAATGGAATAGCAGCACATCTCTCATGGGTTTAAATCTCAATAGTGTGAATTTTACTGGTAATATACCTGAATCATTTAGCTATTTAACTTCATTGAATGAACTGGACATGAGCTCTTGTAATCTCTCAGGGCCTATTCCTAAACCTCTATGGAATCTAACTCGCATAGAGCTTTTGTACCTTGGAAATAACCAACTTGAAGGACAAATTTCCCAGTTCTTCAAATTCAGTAATCTCCAGAGGTTATCGCTTGGAAATAATAACTTGGATGGCCGACTTGAGTGCTTCAATGGGACGCAACTTAGGTACTTAGAAATTTCATCCAATTCCCTAACTGGTCCAATTCCTTCCAATGTAAGTGGTCTACAAAACCTAAACGAGCTCTTTTTGTCATTTAATTACTTGAATGGGACTATACCATCCTGGATATTCTCCCTCCCATCACTAGATTGGTTAGAGTTGAGCAATAACCATTTCAGTGGCAAAATTGAAGAGTTCAAGTCCAAAACATTAAGCATAGTTGATCTAACACAAAATCAGCTGCAAGGTCCTATTCCAAATTCACTACTAAACCAGCCGAACCTAAAATCTCTTCTCCTTTCTCAAAATAATCTCAGTGGACAGATTGCTTCAACTATCTGCAATCTTAAAACAGTGCAGTTGCTAGATCTGGGAAGCAATAATTTACAGGGAACAATCCCAGAATGTTTGGGCGAGATGGATAGTACTCATGTTCTGGATTTAAGCAATAATAATCTTACTGGGACAATTCAAGCAAATTTTAGTACTGGAAACATATTCAAAGTCATTAAATTGCATGGGAATAAGTTAGAGGGGAAAATCCCAGGATCTTTGATCAATTGCAAGTATTTGGAACTACTTGATTTAGGTAACAACGTGTTGAACGACACTTTTCCAAAATGGTTGGGAATCCTACCGAATTTGAAGATCTTATATTTGAGATCAAATAAGTTGCATGGGTCCATTAGAGCTTCAAGGAATAAAAACTTCTTTGCAAAACTTCAAATTATGGATCTTTCATCCAATGCATTTAGTGGGAATTTACCAGCAGGCCTTTTTGAGAAATTCCAATCGATGAAACTAATTGATAAGAGCATGAGTACACTTTGGTATTGGAGTGCAAATGTACAAATTGCATCTAATTTGATATTTACAACAAAGGGATTGACACTTGAATTTCCTCGAGTTTTGAATACTAGTAACATGGTTATCGATCTCTCAAGGAATAGATTTGAAGGTTGTATTCCAAGTACTATTGGAGGTCTCATTGGACTTCGTACGCTGAACTTATCTCACAATGGCTTGGAGTGTCACATACCACCATCACTGCAACATCTATCTGTTCTTGAATCATTGGATCTCTCATTTAACAAAATTGGTGGAGGAATTCCGCAACAACTTGCATCTCTAACATCACTTGCCGTCTTAAATCTCTCTTACAATCATCTCGTTGGATGCATCCCTAAAGGAAATCAATTTGATACTTTCGAGAACAGTTCATACCAAGGGATGGATGGGTTACGTGGATTTCCACTCTCAAGAGGCTGTGGTGATGACGGAGTAACACAAGCGACAACTCCAGTTGTGCTAGATCAAGGAGAAGAAGAAGATTCATCAATGATCAGTTGGCAGGCGGTTCTTATAGGTTACAGTTGTGGACTAGTTATTGCACTGTCCATAATATACATAATGCTGTCAACTCAAAATCCATTATGGTTTTGCAAGATGGTTGAAGAATTGGAACGCAAAATTGTTACGAGAATAAAAAATCACAAGAAAAGACAATAGTGTGTCCAGGTATTCAACTTGATCTCTATGCAGATTCTTTTGATTATAATCTAACCATTTTAACTCTAATTCTTAATTCATTTTTGAACATTGCAGATTTCAAGTCTAATAAGTTGCTGGAGATGCAAATTTAAGCCTTTATCTTTCACAGTTTATTATGATGTTTCATGAAGTGTTTGTTACCGTATGAATAAAGGCATGAGTTTTCTTCCTTTGAGACTCGAACACAATTTATTTTCATTTTTCTATAGTTTGTTGCATAGAGATTATTGGTTGAGTTCATGGCCTCAAATTATATCATTGCTTTCTATAATCAACCTTATTATTAGTTGACTAACTGGATTCGATTGCAAAGCCAGTTCATAAATTTATGATGTTATTCTTATCTTTTTTCTTAATTACATGAAGTAATTTCAATGGAAAGCTAAACATTAACATGCTAAGGCTGTCTTTGATATGCTAGTTCATTGATTTCTCCTCCTTGTTCCTTATGGTATTAACTCAATCGATAAAAATTGCTCTAAAGTTCAAGCATATAACTTCTGAATATGAGCATTTAACCCAAAATCTCTTAGGAAACCTCTACACACTTTACCTTTGCGGGATTTTTATTATCCCCAAACTATTTTAAAGTAGAATTATTTGCATCCTTAATGATGACGTGACAGAGGGGTAATACTTACCCACACCGGATGTTTACACCAAACTATATTAACTCACTATGATTAATTAATTTAATTAGATGAGAATGCATATAATTTACCATGGTTAAATGATTGAAGTCCATATGCAAGATACATGACATGTATCTATTGGTTTGGTGTAAACACCTGGTGCGGGTAAGTTTTTACCCGTAACAGAGTGTGTGTATTTCGATCTCCTTTGAGAGAGTGAGAAGCAAGAAAAAACGATTTTCCGATTTTTTTTTTTGTTACTTCTTTTTGCGTTTCTTCTCTAATTCCGACGGATATTCATTCACCGGCGACTTTATCTTACCATTTTTCTTCCATTTATTCTGTTTTTATTTTTCCTCTTTCTATCCTTTTCACACACAAATTAAACTCTCAAAATGATCTATTCATAAGCAAAGCAAAATATACTCAGATCAGGATAAAAATCTATCGTCGGAAAAAAAAAATTCGCCGGAAAAAATGGTGTTCTTGAAATTCCGACGACCACCATTATGCCGAACAAAAAGAAAGAGAATGAAATAACCAAAAAAATAAGAATAATGATAAATAAGAAAAAAGGATAAGAAAAAGAAGAAAGAATAAAAAATAATAAAAATACAAGTGGCGCGTGTAATTCACCACTTGCCAAGATTTTGATTGTCTAATTTTAAGGTGGTATATTTAAAAATAATTTAGGGGGTAATAGAATTCCCGCAAAGATAAAGTGTGTAGCTGAGAATCCGAGTATAAGTTAGGGGGTACTTATGCATTTTCCCAAGTTCAAACATATAACTCCAAATATTTAACAGATCATAAGGAAAAGAAGCGACAAAAAAAACAGAACATTTTCATAACCTTCTTGAAAACCCAAGTTGCAAAAACACATAATTGCAACCAGGTAAGAATTTTAGCTAAAAACAATCTCGTTTTGACTCTCAAAAGTGAGAAATGTCATTTTATTTCCTGGTTGCAATGTACGTGTGTGAGTTCAAAAATCTAACTAATATGACAATTTTAGTTAAAAACTCGAAAACCAACAACCATAAAAAGATACCAGCCAGTAGCAGCATTCATGTCTCTAGCAATATTGTATTTATTCTTATTTAACATTTCGACATATTATATACAACAAAACTTGAATGGCTTGTCAGCACTCATCATGACTTTCTTCTCGAAAGCATGTTTATAAGAAACAGCTTATGCCACTCGTATTGTCCAAACTTGACAAAAGAGAGATTGAAATATTGATTTTGTTACCTTAGCATTAAGGCTGGTAACAGGGGTGACAATGAAAACCAGTTCCTAGATACAGGGAATGATACATATCATTGCTGTTCTGAACTAGTTCTACGATTCTTTATGGCCATATTTTCCGTCCAAATAGTTTTGTGGGAAAAGAGCCTTTAAGTGGAAGACCATTTTCAATACCATGCTTGATTGTGTACAGAAATTTGTTTGAACTGTTAATTGAAACATGTTGTCCATACTATTTGTAAGCACGTGATTTTTGCCCTATATGAGAATTACTCGCAAAAAAATTCAAAAATAAAATAATTTTTCTTGGTGTGCAATTTTGTGGTATTTTGTGATATTTTGAATAATTATTTGTTTTTGTCTGTGCATGTTTATTTGCTAAATTAATAAAAAATACAAAAATATGTCGCATTTTGCATGTAGGATTTAATTCTACAATTTGTTAGTAATTTGTTTACAAAAAATAAAAATTTACAAAAAAAGGCATCGTTTGCATTTTTAGCATTTAATGTACAAATATACAATTTTATGCTTAATTATTACTTAATTGTGCGTTAATTATTATTTGGAGTTAATTTGCGCTTTTATAACTTAATTTAGTTCTTAATAATAATTTAAGTATTTTTATAATTTAGTTTTAGAGAAATAAAAGAAGAAAAAAGAGCGAAAATATAAAGAAAGTCGGAATTGAGCCTCTTCTTCGATTTCAAGCCACAGGCCCAAAAAATGGTCCAATCTTCCCAAACGACCCAGTCCATTTCGAACTGGGTCGACCCAGTCCATAACCCAAAGAGACTCAAACCCCCTTTTCTTTCATTTTTTATAAAACAAAGCAAAACAAAAAAAAATCAAGAAAACCCTAAGAGCTAAGCCATCCGCCCCCCTCCCTATCTTCTTCTTCCTCAAGCTCCCCTCCCTAGCAGCCATGGCTGCCCTACCCCCTCACCCAACGCCACCCCCTCCAGCCCTTCCCCCTCACCCCGTCACACTCACACACACACGCACCAACAACTCCATAGCTGCCCACCTCCATCGAGCTTCGTCATCGTCGAGTTTGAGCTCATCCATGGCTTCCCTTACTGCATCGTCTGCTCCTCGTTGCTGCGTTTGTTGCTGCATTAAAGCGTTTCCGAGCAGCTGTTGCTGCGTCTCTTCTCTTCGTGCTGCTGCTGCTCGCGACCGCTACTGCTTAAGCAAAAGCTTCGTCCAAACGAGCATCGTCGTCTCCATCGCTGCTACTAGTTGAGTAGCGTTGCTACTGCTGCCCACGTCGCCACTGCTGCTGCATTTTTTCCAGCTATTTGCTGCTTCACTTTATCGTCCTCTTTGCTGCTATTGATGCTTGTTGCTTTGTCGTCTTCAAGTCCGTTTATGTCCAAGTTTCGTTGGTTTCGTTTAGAGTTCGTTCGATGTTCGTCGTTGGTCATTCACGGTTAGTTGTTCTAATTTTTATTTCATCCATAATTTGTTTGATATTTTCAGATTTGGAATTAGTATAAGTTTGCTTTAGTTTTCTTATTTATTTTAGATAAAAATTGTTAGTTTAATTATATTGTTGTTAGATTTAAGTTGAAGATCCAATTTAATTATTTTTCAGCTTGTTTTATTAATTTTAAGAGGATTTAGTTTTAATATAGAAAGGTATTAGTTTAAATCGTTCAAATCCGTTGTTGGTTGTTAATATAGATTTAGTTCGTATTCATCTTGTTTGAAGTTCGTTTTTAATTTAGTAATTTAATGCGAAGTTATGTTTTGGTTTTAATTTTTGGATCATGCATCTTTGTTATAAGTTTTGTTGGATTTAATTTAAGAAAGATTAGTTGATTATTTGAAGATTAGTGATTTGAATATGTTTGTTTGTTTTGTTTAAGTTTAATTCGAAGTTTGAACAAAGTTTGTTTGTTATTGTTATTGAATATTTTCATTCATGTTCATACTTTGTTTGGTTGATCTTGAATCCGAAATTTGTATAGTTTGATTTCTTGTTTATCATTTATGATTATTTCTTGAATTGGTCTCATAATCTTGTTTAAGTTTAATATAGGAATTGTTGGTTGTAATGTTGTTAGAGTTGGTTTTAAGTTCAATATTATTGAATTTAGAAATTTGAATATACTTGTTTGTTGTTGTTGTTGTTGTTGTTGTTGTTGAATCTGAAAATAGGTTTGTTTGTTGCTAAAAATATTGTTGAATCAAATTTTAGTTGTTCTTTGTTGTTCAATCATGTTCATGTGATTTGTTGTTGAAATGTTGAAGAAATCATGTTCATGAGATTTATTGTTTGAATTTATGTAGAAATTGGTCATATTGACTATATTTTGGTTGAGTTTGATTAATTGATTTGTTATAGCTGATGAGGTAATTTGGTAAATCGCGGAATGTTTGGGGGTAAAATAGTAATTGCAATAAGGTCGGAGGGGTAGTTTAGGAATTGTACATTTTGTAATTTTTTATATGAAGCATGGGGGACAAAATGTAATGGGGTGGGTTGTGATATAGTTGTTTAATATAAAGGGGGGACAAGACAAAATTTAGTGGGGAGGAATCTTGTATTTGTTTAGTGAAGCATGGGGGACAAAATATAATGGGGTGGTGATGATATATTTATTTAATGTAATGGGGATGAGTGGGAAGATAATGGGTTTGGTAGGGGAACGGGATTGATTTTAGTTAATTAAAAGGGTTGGGAATGTGTTATAAATAGGTAGAAGTCTTGAATCAAAAAGAGGAACTAATCTGAATATAGAGAAGAACAGAAAGAAAATAAGAGAGAGAAAAAAGGGCTGAACATTTAGGAGGGAGAAAATTCAGAAAAATATTTAAACTTAAAAAATAAAAAAAAACTAAAAAAAAATCTTCTGCTTTCTTTCATTGTTTGAAATCAGAATTAATTGTTGTTTCATCAAAGCTTGAAGCTTTTGTTTTTTTGGGATTACTGCTCCACTGATTTGCAAACTCTGTTCCTGGGTTGTTACTGCTGCTGGACTGTTGTTGATGTGCTGTATTGTTATTACTGCTGCTGATTCTCATCTTCATCTTCTTTTGTTTCCAATATCAGGTACACAACTGTAATTTTGGCATTTTGTAAGCCGAAATGAAGAATGGAGTGTTAAATTTTTAATTTAGTTTTAATTTTTTTTGTATTGTATTTAGATTATTCATGTATTATTATTCTGTAAATCACTGTCATTTGGCATAATTAGGCATGTTATAGCGATATATTAAATAACGCCTTAACCGGATTATTAGGAAATATATTTAAGCCTGATTACTAATTAAAACTGTTTAATAATCAAAATAGAAGAAATAACGTAAAAAATGGCGTTATTGAATCAGTTTGGCAAAAATTGACTGAGTTCCTTATTCATAAGGTTTTTTGTCAACGTAAGGTTTTTTGTCAACGTTAAGTTAATCGGAATCATGTAGTTAATTTCAGTTAAAACATGAATTAGTTTGCCAATCAAGTATTAGGACATGATGTGAATTAAAACAAGGTTAGTTAAGGTTAAATTGTTTAATTTTTAGAAATATGGTTTAGTAACCAAGTTTTTTTTTCCAATTTTCAGTATTTGTAAATAATTAATTTCAATAAGCTTAAGTCATACTAACAATATGAATTTTAATCCAACTATGGGATAATTAGTTTTTTTTTATTTTTTGACAATTCCATGTTGTTTGTAATTATAATTTTAGTAATATTACTTTCCATTAATATTCGTTTTAAATTAGTAATTAATATGTTATTTTTAAGTATGTAGAGATTGACTTCATAATTATATACAAACTTAGTAATAATAAAGATGTAGTCATTAAAGGGTATTCATAAAAATAAGGGAGGATCTCGCTAAAAAAATAAATAAATATAAATAATACAAAAAATTGCAGTCCTCCAATCTTATTTTTTTTTAATATAAGGAAATACCTAGATTCCGAGATGGGCGATTTAGTAAAATTCACAGTCCTACATAATAGTATCATAACGCGTAGTATTTTGACGCATATTTAATAAGGTTATTTTCTTAAATACGGGTGTACATTTATGTAACCCAAATCACGATCTTGACGAAGTCAAAATGCGTCAAAAAATCACGTGTGCACTGGTTGTGGCGTGGTTCGAGATGCGTTTTCACGACGTTGCAATTTTGTATAAAATAAATAATGATAAAAGCGGTTTTAAAAGTTAAATTTGCATATAAGTTCTTAATTGTTTAAAAATCAGATAAATGAGCCAAATATGACAATTGAGCGACCGTGCTAAAACCCCGGAATTCGGAAATGCCTAATACCTTCTCCCGGGTTAACAAAATTCCTTATCCGGATTTCTGGTTCGCGGACTGTAATACAGAGTCATTCTTTTCCTCGATTCGGGATTAAAATTGGTGACTTGGGACACCCTAAATCTCCCAAGTGGCGACTCTGAAATAAATAAATAAATCCCGTTTCGATTGTCCTTTAATTGAAAAAAACTCCCTTGCACCCCTCGCGGGGGCGGAAAAAGGAGGTGTGATACTATTATCTGTTGCGTATGCAAATGAAGTTGAGCCTTTTTTCCTCTCAATGACGGTGTTGTCTCGAGCTAGCTTTATGAATCAATGATATTGAATATACTTAGGTCCTAAACTGTCTTCCACCAGCTGTTACATTCTGATTTTTGTTTGTCCCATGGTACAATAAATGGCTTATGGTTAATATGGTATAATTTTAAACAGATACCTACTTATTGTGTGATTGTTAGTGTTATTGTTTCATTACAACAGCTTCACAATGTGAAATTATAACTTGTGAAGATACATGAGTATGAAGTTCTTAATATGGGTAAAGCATCTTTATGAACTTATCTTAGGCAAGAATTCCTCTCTGATCAGTAGGAAAAAAAAGTTATTTTTAACGTGGTTTGTTGATCAGTGTTGATAACATTCAACAGGTACGTCTATCACAAATGCTTATGCCTTTATCCAATTACTTGACGTCACGACCCTAACCCTGAACCCGGTCGTGATGGCGCCTCTTGTGAAGATAAGGCCAGCCAGTTTAACCCAGTTCATCTTTTAAAGCAGCTAATCAACACAAAAATAGTCTAAACATGATTAATAATACTGAATAGCACAGCCCTAACTGGGGTGTCACAAGTCACGAGCATCTATGAACCATAATACCAGTCTGCTTGAAATCATAAACTACTTGGAAATGAACAGAAATGATAGAGGAGTAGACACATGGGGTTGCGGACGTCAACAGCTACCCCAAAATCTCCGAAAACCCGCCTGAAGCTGGAGGAATCAGCACTCGGAAGCGAAACCAACAACGCCTGAATCTGCACACAGGGTGCATGGAGTAAAGTGAGTACTCCAATTCAGTGAGTAACAAATGTAAATAATGACTGAAAGTAAGAAAACACGTAAAGCGCAAGGCATTCTATAATGAAGTAGTAAATCACTTAAAATCAGTAAAACCAGTAAAAATCAAGTAAAATCCGCTTTCAACCAGTAAAACGGGTAAATTGACACATAATTAAGATAAAGTAAGCAAATAGAGTTCGCCTCTCGGTCACAGTATCAACAAGTCCGCCCATCGGGCAACATCTTAGAACAGTACCAGCCCCTCGAGCTCAATCTCAGAACAATACCAGCCCCTCGGGCTCAATCTCGCATCACAATGGGTACCCGCGCTCACTGAAGGTGTACAGACTCCGGGAGGGGTCCCTTACGACCCAAGCGCAATAACAAGCCATCTTGTGGCATCAAATCTACGTCATCGGCCTCATATCAATCAAGCCATCTCGTGGCGTATATATGTATCTCAGGCCCTCGGCCTCATATCAGTATCAGTGTATCCTCACAACTAGGCCCTCGGCCTTACTCGGTCTGAAAATCATCACAAGCCCCTTGGGCAATAGTAAAACAGTATTTCTCAGCCCAAAACATCATTTAAAATATCATTTAAGTCTCAAAACTAAGTAAAAATGGCTGAGTAGTAAAAAAAGTGAAAAATAACATGACTCAGTTCAAGTAATAAGTTAAAACAGTGAGGAAATAGTAATAAAAATCCTCGAAGGGTTCAAGTAGTTAGCACGAAGCCCAAATATGGCAATCAGCCCAAATCATGATAATAGCAAATGGGTTTCAGTCAAATACGTGGTAAAATCATAAATTGGGACGGACCAAGTCACAATCTCCAATAGTGCACGACCCCACGCTCGTCATCGAGCATGTGCCTCACCTCAATGTGCAATCCGGAGTTTCAAACCCTCAGAGCATCATTTACAATCATTACTCACCTCGAATCGGCTAAATCTCTAGCTCGCGATGCCTTTGACCCTCGCATAAGCCTCCACGCACGTCAAATCTATCCAAAATCAGAACGAGTACGTCAAAATATACTAAGGGAACAAAGCCCAAGCGAAAACAATCAATAAAAGGCACAAAACCCGAAATTAACAAAACCCAAGCCCCGGTCCCGCTTTCTCGAAAATCATAAATTTTCACATCAATAGATTCCTTATCTCCCCACGAGTTCATACATATCAAAAATTCTCAAATCCGACCCCAAATGGTCCTCCAAATCCCAAATCAAAAGTCCAATTTCTCAAGCCCTAGTTCTTCAATTTTTAGCCCATTAATTCTTTTAATTTCAATCTTAATCCATGATATACTACCATAGAAATGTGTTTTAGGTCCAAAATCCTTACCTTAATGAAGTTTCATAGAAATCCCTCTTCCAAATCGTCCAAAAGCTCTCAAGCTGAAGTCAAAAATGGTGGAATAACTCAAACTCGCGAAATGAAATAACTTATATGTTCTACCTAGGCCTTTCCGCATGTGCGGCACTTTAACCACATTTGCGGTACCGCATTTGCGGTCTACCCTCCGCTTCTACGGAAATCACTTAAGGGACCAGATTCTACATCTGCATTACACTCTCCGCATCTGCGACTCCACAGATACGGCTATCCTGACCGCTTCTGTGGTCCCTGACAAATTCCTCCTCATCCGCTTCTGCGGCCATTCCAATGCATATGCGGTGCCGTACCTGCGGTCCCCAAATCGCAGGTGCGAAAATACCAGAAGCAGCAATATCAGCTATTGCAACACAATTCCAATTTCTCCGTTAACCACCCGAAATCATCCCAAGGCCCCCGGGGCCTCAACCAAAAGCACCAACATATCCTAAAACCTTATTCAAACTTGTTTCAATCATCAGAACACCTCAAACAATATTAAATCATCCTAAACACATCGGATTCAAGCCTAAGTTTCTAAAATCTTCAAAAATATGCTTTTGATCACAAACCCAACCAAACCACGTCCGAATGACCTGAAATTTTGCACACACATCCCAAATGATATAACGAAGCTACTGCAACTCTCGGAATTCCATATCGACCCCTATATAAAATCTCGCCTATCAACCAGAAATCGCCAAAATATCAACTTCGCCAATTCAAGCCTAAATCTACTACAGATCTCCAAAATTCTTTCCGATCGCGCTCCTAAGCCACAAATCACCTCCCGAAGCTAACCGAACCATCATAACTCACATCCGAGCCCTCTAACACATAAGTCAACATCCGATTGACTTTTTCAACTTTAACTCACTCTAAAGAGACTAAGTGTCTCAAACCTTGCCAAATCCTTTCAGAACTCGATCCGACCAACCCGATACCACATAACATGGATAATTAAAGCATAGAAAAGTAGAAATAGGGAAAACGGAGTGGCAACTCATGAGACGACTGGCCGGGTAGTCACATCCTCCCCAACTTAAACAAATGTTCGTCCTCGAACGAGTCAAGAAGCATACCTGAAGCCTCAAACAGGTGAGGATATCTGCTCCGCATCTCCCGCTCGGTCTCCCATGTAGCCTCCTCTATGGGCTGACCTCTCCACCACACTTTCACTGAAGTTATATCCTTTGACCTCAACTTCCGAACCTGACGACCCAAAATAGCTACTAGCTCCACATCATAGGCCAAATCATCATCCAACTGAACCGTGCTGAAATCCAAAACAAGAGACGGATCCCAATATACTTCCGGAGCATAGAAACATGAATTACCGGATGCACACTCGACAAGCTGGGTGACAAAGCAAGCTCATAAGCCACTTCCCCAATCCTCCGGAGCACCTCAAAAGGCCCAATGAACCGAGGACTCAATTTCCCTTTCTTCCCAAATCTCATAACACCCTTCATGGGTGAAACCTTCAACGGAACCTTCTCACCAACCATGTAGGACACATCTCGAACCTTCCTATCAGCATAACTCTTTTGCCTCGACCGCGCTGTACAAAGCCCATCCTGAATCACTTCACCTTTTCTAAGGCATCCTGCACCAAGTCTGTCCCCAATAGCCTAGCCTCACCAGGCTTGAACCAACCAATTGGAGATCTACACCGCCTCCCATACAAAGCCTCATATGGAGCCATCTGAATACTCGACTGGTAGCTGTTGTTATAAGCAAACTCTGCAAGTGGTAGAAACTTATCCCATGAACCTCCAAAGTCAATAACACAAGCACGCAACATGTCCTCCAATATCTGAATAGTACGCTCGGACTGTCTGTCCGTCTGAGGATGAAACGCTGTGCTCAACTCTACCTGAGTACCCAACTCTCTCTGCACGGCCCTCCAAAACTGCGAAGTAAACTGAGTACCTCTATCGGAAATGATGGAAACTGGGACACCATGCAAACGAACAATCTCTCAAACATAGATCCCTGCCAACCGCTCTGAAGAATAGGTAGTACACACAGGAATGAAGTGCGCGGACTTGGTCAGCCGATCCACAATTACCCAAATAGCATTGAACTTCTTCAAAGTCCGTAGAAGTCTAACAACAAAGTCCATAGTGATCCTCTCCCACTTCCACTCAGGAATAACCATCTGCTGAAACAAGCCACCTGGTCACTGATGCTCATATTTCACCTGCTGACAGTTAAGGCACCGAGCTACAAATCCCACAATATCTTTCTTCATTATTCTCCACCAATAGTGCTGCCTCAAATCCTGATACATCTTTGTGACACCTAGATGAATGGAATACCGCGAGCTATGGGCTTCCTCCAGAATCAACTCCCAAAGCCCATCAATATTGGGCACGCAAATCTGGCCCTGCATCTTTAACACCCCATCATCGCCGATGGTCACATCTCTCGCATCATCATGCTGAACTCTGTCTTTAAGGACTAGCAATTGTGGATCATCGTATGGGCACTCTCTGATGCGATCATATAAGGAAGATCAAGAAACCACACAAGCCAATACCCGAATGGGCTCTGAAATATCTAACCTCACAAATCGATTGGCCAAGGCCTGAACATCAACCACAAGAGGTCTCTCCCCAACTGGAATATATGCCAAACTCCCCATACTCACTGCTTTGTGGCTCAAAGCATCGGCCACCACATTGGACTTTCCTGGATAGTACAATATAGTGATATCATAATCCTTACGCAACTCCAACCATCTCTGCTGCCTCAAATTAAGATCCTTTTGCTTGAACAAATGCTGAAGACTGCGATGATCAGTGAATACCTCACAAGATACGCCATACAAGTAATGCCTCCAAATCTTTAGTACGTAAACTATGGCAGTCAACTCCAAATCATGCATGAGGTAGTTCTTCTCATGGGGCTTCAACTGACAAGAAGCATAAGAAATAACTCTACCCTCCTGTATCAACACACAACCGATCCCCACTCTCGAAGCATCACAATACACGGTATATGAACCTGAAGCTGATGGCAAAACCAACATTGTAGTTGTGGTCAAAGCTATCTTGAGCTTCTGAAAGCTCTCCTCACACTGGTCCGACCATACAAATGAAGCACCCTTCTGAGTCAACTTGGTCAAGGGCGATGCGATAGATGAGAATCCCTAAACAAACCAGCGATAATAGCCTACCAACCAAGAAAGCTGCGAATCTCTATGGCTGAGGACGGTCTGGGCCAACTCTGAACCACCTCTATCTTCTTCAGATCAACCTGAATACCCTCGTTGGACACCACGTTCCCCAAGAAAGCCACTGAACCAAGCCAAAACTCACACTTGGAGAGTTTTGCATAAAGTTTCTCCTCCCTCAATCTCTGCAACACAACTCTCAAATGCTTCGCGTGCTCCTCTTGACTACACGAATACACCAGAATATCATCAATGAAGGCTATGACAAACGAGTCAAGATAAGGCCGGAACACACTGTTCATCAAATGCATGAACGCTGCTGGGGCATTGGTCAGCCCAAAAGACATCACCAAGAATTCAAAATGACCATATCTGGTCCTGAAAGTTGTCTTCAGAATATCCGAGTCCATTATCTTCAACTGGTGATAACCTGAACGGAGATCAATCTTGGAGAACACTCTCACTCCCTGAAGCTGGTCGAATAAATCATCACTACGAGGCAAAAGATACTTGTTCTTAATTGTTACCTTGTTCAATTGCCTATAATCAATGCACATTCTCATGGTGCCATCCTTCTTCTTCACAAACAGAACCAGCGCACCCCAAGGTGACACACTAGGCCGAATGAACCCCTTATCCACGAGTTCCTGAAGCTGCTCCTTCAATTCCTTCAACTCCGTTAGTGCCATACGATACGACAGAATAGAAATGGGCTGAGTGCCCGGCACCAGTCAATACCAAAATCAATAACCCTATCCGGTGGCATGCCCAGTAGGTATACAGGAAACACATCGGGAAAATCCCTCACAACTGGAACAGAATCAATACTGGGGGTCTCAACTCCGACATCCCTCACAAACGCTAGATATGAAAGACAACCCTTCCCAACCATACGCTGGGCCTTCAAGAAAGAGATCACTCTACTAGGAACATAATCAGTCACACCTCGCCACTCAATCCCTAGCATACCCAGCATAGCCAATGTGACTGTCTTAGCAATGACAGTCCAGAATAGCACGACACGAAGATAACCAATCCATGCCCAAAATGACATTGAAATCCACTATACTCAGTAATAACATATCCACTCGGGTCTCCAGACCCCCAATAGTCACCACACATGATCGGTACACACGGTCTACAACAATAGTATCGCCCATCGGGGTAGATACATGAATAGGTAAAGCAAGAAACTCACGGGGCGTACCCAGATAACGATCAAAGTATGATGACACATAAGAAAAGGTGAAACCAGGATAAAATAATGTAGAGGCATCTTTGTGGCAGACTGAAACAATACCTGTGATAACAACATCTGAAGCAATTGCTTCGGATCTGCCTAAGAGTGTATAGAAACAGGTCTGACCACCCCCTGATCGACCCTGGCCACCCCCTGATCGACCTCCCCCTCTGGGGCAACCCCTGGCTGACTGACCTCTGTCACACCTCCTTTTTCCGCGCCCGGGGGGCGCAGGGGAGTTTTTTCCAATTAAAGGACAATCGAAACGGGATTTGTTTATTTATTTCAGAGTCGCCACTTGGGAGATTTAGGGTGTCCCAAGTCACCAATTTTAATCCCGAATCGAGGAAAATAATGACTCTATATTATAGTCTGCGTACCAGAAAATCCGGATAAGGAATTCTGTTAACCCGGGAGAAGGTGTTAGGCATTCCCGAGTTCCGTGGTTCTAGCACGGTCGCTCAACTGTTATATTTGGCTTGATTATCTGATTTTAAATACAGTATGAACTTATGTGCAAATTTTATCTTTTAACCGCTTTATCATTATTGTTTTTTACGAGAATGTGAACGTCGCTTAAAACACGTCTTTGGACTGCGTCACATAAAATGCACCCACAATCCGGAACGCATTTTATTTGATGTTTTGAGATTTGGATTTGGGTCGCATGAAATGCACACCCGAGCTTAAGAAAGCAAATTATTAAACACGCGCCTAAAGAGACTATTGCGTTATTATTTTGGGAAGGCCACGAAATTCACTAAGCGGCCCTCCTGAATTCTAAGTAATTTAAAACAAGTATTTACTGAGGGCCCCGCAATTTGTATTTTTATTCGGCGAGGCTCATCTCATTCTTATTTTTAAAAGGAATTTGCAACGTCATGGAAATGCATCTCGGGCCACGCCACAATCAATGCGCCCGTGACTAGAGACACATTTCGATTTCGTTGAGATTTGGATTTGGGTCACATAAATGTGCACCCGAGTTTAGGGAGATAACATTATTAAAGGCGCGCCTAAAGCAACTAGCGCATTATTATTTTGGGTAGGGCCGTGAAATTTGCTAAACGACCCATCCCGGAATCTAAGTATTTAATACATGTATTTTGTGAGGGCCCCACGATTTGTCCCTTTTATTTGGCGAGGCTCGTGTCATTTTTTTTTTTTATTATTATTATTATTTATTATTATTATTTTTATTATTATCTTTTTTTTATTTTAAAAGGGATGCCATTTTTACGCCTTTAGCAATACTAAATCTTACGGCTTCTTTACAATTAAAATCTTATAGCTTGTCAAAATTTACTAAAATGAGTCTAGTGAATGGGTGTTTCGGGCGTAGTAACAAACATATACTAATACTAATTTTTGTCCAAATAAACTGAGACAACGAAGGGACGAGCGAATCAACGTCAAACTGTGTCTTAGGACTACTAATACAACTAAATCAAGTGATATCAAGTAAACAACAATAACATAACACAAAAATGAACTAAAATGCATACGGTGAAACATAAGCAAAAAATCATCGTATCAATTTATATATTGCATCTTCGAACATTTAGTGTAAAGTTCCTTTAACTAATACATCGAGGTTTACTAACCTTTGAACCTCGACCAACTCAGGACGACAAACACGACCCCGACGGAATTCAAACCAGACCTCACTGTACGCGGAACAACGACGAAACCTCGGACTAACACCTCGACAAACCAAAGATGACCTCGATGGAAAGCTTGGACCCCAAAACTGTCAACGCCCAAGAATGTTGGTGGCTACTGTATATTTTGACGTAGCAGTTGGTACGTGGATATGAACCAAAGGGGTCGTTCGGACAGTAGGGTGATCGTTTGGGTGGTGGCTACGGCGGACTGGTGGTTTTGGGTTAAGGTCGAGACGGTTTGGGTGGTGAACGAGATGCGTGTGGAGCTGGTTTCAATGGAGGGAGCTGGTGGAGGCAGCCATGGTGAGTTCACGGAGGAAGATGGCGATGTCGTTCGGACGTAAGGTGAGTGCCACGATTGGTTTGGTGGGTTACGCCGGGAAGGTGAGGACAGTGGCGAGGAGGCAGTGAAGGTGGCAACGCTGCTGCTACTCGTCGGGCTGGTAGTTTAGACGACGCAGGCGAGACGCTGTTGGACTGGTGTTGGGTTTGGACGCGGGGAGGTTGACGATGGTTTTGGGGTCTGTTTGGTGGTGGTTTAACGTCGGAAAGGCGACGGGATGGGGGTGGTGCCTGGGTGGTTTTTCTGCTGGTTTTCGTGAGGACGGTGGTTATGGTGTTTGGGCGATGGTGTTTGGACGGGGGTGATGGAGGAGGAGGGTGGTCGTGGGGTCTGTTTGGTGGTGGTTTAACGTCGGAAAGGCGACGGGATGGGGGTGGTGCCTGGGTTTTCTTCTTCTTCCTCTTGTTGAAGAAGAAAGAGGTACAATACTTCTTCCGGATTTTTTTCAAAAAGGGTCCCCCTTCCTTTGGCTTTCTGTCCGTGTTTTGTAATGTTTTGCCAAGAAAAATGAGCCCCACGCGTTGTGGGGTTCGAGGCATATGTCCCCCACGCGTGGTGGGGTTCCCCACGTGTCCTGGACACGGTTTATTATGGGCTAGGTCCGAAAATTAGGCCTAAAACCGGGTAGTTTAAACCTGAATATTATTCTTTTGCCAGGACCCGAGAAATAGGAACACGTTGCTTAACTAGTCCTATGTAAGCAAAATAACTACCAAAAATAAGACTAGTATTTAAACAAAACTATATCTTTTGAATATTTTTTCAAGATTTAAAATAGCTACAAAATATTAATGAAACTATATTTTTTGTAATTTTCGTTTTAAATATTAAGATAAAATATGAGGTAATATTTTTGTATTTTTTCAAAGTTAAAAATGCCTATAAAACTTTAATAGAATTATTATTTTTGTATTTTTCGAAATTATATAAGGTATAAAAATAAAGTGCATTTTTTGTATTTTTCAAGTTTATGAGAAATACATAAACTAAAATTTATATATATATATTTTGTGATTTTTTTTCTTTTTGCAACAAAATAAGGTAAAATAGTTAAAATAGCTATACTAGACCCAATTTCACATATTCACGCTAAAAATATGAAAATTCTCGGGGAGGGTCAAAAATCACGTGCTTACAGCTGCCCCTCTTTGACTGGAAACACGAAGAGTTTTCCGACAAAGAACGACTAGACGTTTTTTTGACCCGACCATTACTTGGACGGACTACACTTAAGGAAAGGGAGAGAATGTGACCGAGCCCTGGTATCTGAGCTGCCTACATATCCTTGGTTATACAGGAATCAGGCCACGTGTAGTTCGGGAATGAGAGAGATAGTGAAGTGTACCGAGGTGGAGAGCCGATCGAGGTGCCGTTCCGTTGAGGTTCCGGTCCGCGGTCCTGTCGTTACAACAAAACTGAAAACTGAAAAAGACTAACTAAGCCTATCAGCTACTAGTTACAAGGATTCCTAACTCTTTAAGTCTTCTGAAACTTGGTCTTGAGTCTTGAATGGTGCTTCATACAGACTTTGGATTTGAACCTTGATACTTGCTAGTTGTAGGCGCTAGTTCTTGAGCAGATCACACTTGTTCTCCACATCCGTGCTTCGGATTCATTCATTTTTCTCTTTTTTCTTTTTCTTCTTTTTTTTTTCTTTTTGTTTCTGTGACTAGCTTTTGTTGACCCTCTCAGACTGTTGACTCGCATTCTTGGGGCGAGATTCTTGTTGCTTCTATCTTGGATTGAGTGCAGGGAATTTTTGTTGTGGCTTTCTGCCTTCCAATGGGTTACGGCTTGACTTTGAACGATCCCGCTGTTCTACAGGCGGGCCCCTAACTTCTTCAATCTTTGACATATAACAATCCTCTGCTCTACAGGCAGGCCCCTGAAAATCAAAACAAACAAAACAAACAAAATTTCCTAACCCAGTTTGCACTGGGAAGGTTTGTGAGTCGTTAGCAAAATCGTAGCCCACTGATACTACTGATGCAGTGCTGAGAGTGAACTAAATACTAGATTAGGATGTATTCCCTTGTTATACAGGTGGGCGCCTAACTTCAATGCTTGAAATGTAAGGACTGAAATGTATTCCTCTGTTCTATGGGCGGGCTCCCAATTTCAACACTTGAAAGTAAGAACTGAATGTATGCCTCTGTTATTATGGGCGGGCTCCCAATTTCAACACTTGAAAGTAAAAACTGGAATGTATTCCTCTCGTTATACAGGTGGGCGCCTGGGTTTAGGAAAATGACTCTTTTTTTCTTTCTTTTTTTTTCCTTTTTTTTCAAAAATGTTTTTTTAGCATCTTAGGAGAAAGATTCATCGGACTAAGATTTTGATCCTAGGAGAAGGTTCGTCAGACTAGGTCTCTATCTTAGGAGAAAAATTCGTCAGACTAAGATTTTGATCCTAGGAGAAGGTTCATCAGACTAGGTCATCATTTTTTTTGTTTTTGGTTATCTTAGGAGAAAGATTCATCAGACTAAGATTTGGATCCTAGGAGAAGGTTCGTCAAACTAGGTCTCTATCTTAGGAGAAAAATTCATCGGACTAAGATTTTGATCCTAGGAGAAGGTTCATCAGACTAGGTTTTTTTTTCTTTTGGTATCTCAGGAGAAGGATTCATCAGACTAAGATTTGGATCCTAGGAGAAGGTTCGTCAGACTAGGTCTCTATCTTAGGAGAAAAATTCGTCAGACTAAGATTTTGATCCTAGGAGAAGGTTCATCAGACTAGGTTTTTTTTCTTTTTGGTATCTCAGGAGAAAGATTCATCAGACTGAGATTTTGATCCTAGGAGAAGGTTCGTCAGACTAGGTCTCTATCTTAGGAGAAAAATTCGTCAGACTAAGATTTTGATCCTAGGAGAAGGTTCATCAGACTAGGTCTTTTCTTTTTGGTATCTTAGGAGAAAGATTCATCAGACTAAGATTTTTTGTTTTTTGGTATCTCAGGAGAAAGATTCATCAGACTGAGATTTTGATCCTAGGAGAAGGTTCGTCAGACTAGGTCTCTATCTTAGGAGAAAAATTCATCGGACTAAGATTTTGATCCTAGGAGAAGGTTCATCAGACTAGGTCATTTTTGTGGTATCTCAGGAGAAAGATTCATCAGACTGAGATTTTGATCCTAGGAGAAGGTTCGTCAGACTAGGTCTCTATCTTAGGAGAAAAATTCATCGGACTAAGATTTTGATCCTAGGAGAAGGTTCATCAGACTAGGTCATTTTTTGTGGTATCTCAGGAGAAAGATTCATCAGACTGAGATTTTGATCCTAGGAGAAGGTTCGTCAGACTAGGTCTCTATCTTAGGAGAAAAATTCATCGGACTAAGATTTTGATCCTAGGAGAAGGTTCATCAGACTAGGTCTTTTATTTTTGTTTGTTATTTTTTTTTGTTTGTTATCTTTAACAACCACTTAGGAGGAAATGCGTCTCCTACGGGTGAAACTAAAACTTAAACTTAGGAGGAAATGCGTCTCCTATGGGTAAAACTTAAACTTAGGAGGAAATGCGTCTCCTATGGGTAAACTTAAACTTAGGAGGAAATGCATCTCCTATGGGTAAACTTAAACTTAGGAGGAAATGCATCTCCTATGGGTAAAACTAAAACAAAACGAGGAGGAAATGCGTCTCCTATGGGTGAACTCTAACGATTTCAAACTAGGAAGTGCGTCTCCTATTAATGAAACCTTCGCTTTCTCTTTTTTTTTTATTTTGAATTATTTACTTACCTGTGTTGTCCTCCCTCGAAACTGTTGGGGATTATTTAGATGGGGATGGCTTTTACCTTTTTTCCTTTTTTCATTATTATCTTTTTATTCCTCTTTTTTTGATTTTATTTTTTTTCTTTAACAACCACTTAGGAGGAAATGCATCTCCTACGGGTGAAACTAAAATGAACTTAGGAGGAAATGCGTCTCCTAGGGGGCAAAACTTAAACTTAGGAGGAACTGCGCCTCCTATGGGTAAAACTTAAACTTAGGAGGAAATGCGTCTCCTATGGGTAAAACTAAAACAAACTTAGGAGGAAATGCATCTCCTATGGGTAAAGACACAAAATGTATTCCCTTATTATACAGGTGGGCGCCTAAAATATGAAATGCATAGACAAAAGTATTCCTCTCGTTATTCAGGTGGGCGCCTGTCAAGAAATTTAAAGACTGAAATGTATTCCTCTCGTTATTCAGGTGGGCGCCTGTCATGAAATTTAAAGACTGAAATGTATTCCTCTCGTTATACAGGTGGGCGCCTGGTCAAACTAAGACATAAAAGTATTCCTCTCGTTATTCAGGTGGGCGCCTGGTCAAACTAAGACATAAAAGTATTCCTCTCGTTATTCAGGTGGGCGCCTGGTCAAACTAAGACATAAAAGTATTCCTCTCGTTATTCAGGTGGGCGCCTGGTCAAACTAAGACATAAAAGTATTCCTCTCATTATTCAGGTGGGCGCCTGGTGGTAAAGATATGAAACATGATATGCCCGCATTATACTGGTGGGTGACCTAGAACAGAAATGAAAAGACAGAAATGTATTCCCGCATTATACTGGTGGGTGACCTAGAACAGAAATGAAAAGACAAAATGTATTCCCGCATTATACTGGTGGGTGACCTAGAACAGAAATGAAAAGACAAAATGTATTCCCCTCGTTATTCAGGTGGGCGCCTGTCTTTAACAATAACTTTGAAAATAAGATCCTATTTGAGGGCGGACGAACCCGACATATCCTATTTGAGGGCGGATGAACCCAACATATCCTATTCGAGGGCGGATGAACCCGACATATCCTATTTGAGGGCGGATGAACCCAACATATCCTATTTGAGGGCGGATGAACCCGACATATCCTATTTGAGGGCGGATGAACCCGACATATCCTATTTGAGGGCGGATGAACCCAACATATCCTATTTGAGGGCGGATGAACCCAAACATATCCTGTTTGAGGGCGGATGAACCCGACATATCCTATTTGAGGGCGGATGAACCCAAAATATCCATAAGACTTGAAGATGTCTTACCTCGAATACTTGCTGGGGATTGGGATGAATTTTCATTTTCTACCTTCCCCATTTTTTATTATTTATTCTTTTTTTATTTATTTATTTATTTATTATTATTATTAGCTTCCTCCTTTGAAGTCTAACCGCTGAGGATACCGACTTTCCAACCTTGTGTTGGACCCCTCGCAACCGCTAGGGATAATACTGTTGAGGAATTATTTACTTACCTGCTAGGGATAACACTGTTGGGTAAAATGTTATCAGCTGGGGTTACCTGACTTCCAGAAAATTTTCTAAATGGAAGGAAAATTTTCTGCCCCAGTTTGATAATATCCCTTGTGGCATGCAGTTCTGGCATCAATGCCATTTCCTTTACCTGTTTCAAATCAAACAAAATTGTTAGTTTAAAACATGGTGGTTGGTTGTGATACTCCCAACGGGATGGCTTTTCCTCTTTTCCTTCCTTGCTTTGCGTTGCACAACTTGTTGGGGACGATTTTATTTGCTGGGTACAATCCCTTTCTGATGGGGATATCCCTCTTCTTTTGCGGCATAGCTCGGAAACTGGCATTTCCCCGACCTTTTAGTCTAGTACGGATTTCGCCAAATCATGCTCACTGCTTTCCTTGCTTTGTCCATGGGCCTTGGCCTTGAGGTTTATAACGCTTGTCAATCCTTCTGTCAATTCCCTTTTGCTGGGGATATCTGTATTGACACTGGCCTCGCGTTTGTTCCTTGCTGACTATACCATTTGGATGTACTAGTCATATCTCCTCTTGAAAAGCTGATGGCATATTTGAAGTCATTTCATACTTGTTCTGACCAGACAGACTCTATTGGGGAAATTTTTTATGAGAGGAGAAAGATAACAGAAACAAAATAAAAGACAACGGAAACAACGACTCTTTTACAAAAGAAACTATAAATAAAAATCTATCAAACACAGATACCGACTCTAATGGCCATGACCTGCATATGGGGGCCTATCCTTTACCGTCAATCATCTTTCGAGATCCTTAATCGGTGATTCCCCATCTGATTCTTAACCTTATTCGACTTGCAGTGCCCGGAGGGTTTTCACTAGCAAGTCTCTCTCATTTTTGGTTCTTCTCTTAGCTTTCACCGCCTTATGGTGCCTGTGAAGGTTTTCACCGATAAGACTCTCTCATTTGTATCACTCTCCAGCTGGGGGTTTGGAGTGTTGCCGGCATGACTCTTTCTTTTGGAGAGTAGAGTCCTTTCTGCTGTGGAACAGAACGTCATGTTCGCCGGTAAGACAACATTTGTCTGACTTGGCATCTTTTGAAGACTGATCAGAAGGTCTTTCTTGGACCGTAATGTGGGTTTTGGATAGGGCTAGAAAGAAAAGGGTATTAAAGGCTCAAAAATGCATTAATTTTGGGTTATTAATTACAACCTTCGGAATTAGATTTATTTACAACAAACGCAACCTTTGCCCCAGTTTTTTGCTTGGGGATATTTTAATTGATTTTCTTTTCATTTTTCAAAACTATGACCGAGCCGTGAAGCGCCTACGTATCCTCTTTGAGGAATCAGGTCAAACGTAGTTCCCAATTCCTCTTTTTCATTTGACTTTCCTTTTTTTGCTTTTTGTTATCATTTTTCTTTTCTCTTTTTCTTTTCTCATTTTCTTTTGTCGTTTTTTTTCTTTCTCTCTTTTTCTTTTATTCTTCTTTTTCCATTTTGTTGTTTTCTTTTCTTTCTTTTCTCTTATCCGCCATGCTTGCGTATTTTATTCGTTGCTACTCATTCCGAACGAGGGGTATGAAAGAAAATAAATAAGGCTCAAAGGGGTAACGAAGGATAAAAGTGTTTGGGTAGCAGAACAAAATGCCTTCGTCATTCCAGTCCTCAAAACATGCCAAGTGCAAACAACACAATTAAACAATAGATTTATAGTCTCTTCCGATGGTGCCGGACTTGACAATTATATTCAACATCTGTTTGTTCATTTGTCACTTCTAAAACACCGTTGGGCGACACTCTAACTCTCATTATCTTGAACAACCCTCATGCCAGTTTGGCGAATCTTGCTTTTAACGGTTTTCTTTGTGCTTAACTTGCCCCAGTTCCACATGACTCGAGCTCTGAATAATCTCAAACCGTCCTTATTTTCTTTAAATGGATTGATCGCCTTTCTGGGGTTTTATGATTAACTTTAAAGACTAGGCCCAAATTGGTTGCGCATGTCATGTCCCTAGAATCGGCATTGAATAAAAAATGATAAAAGGACTAAACAAAACTTGAAATAAAAAGGACCGGATTTTGCATTAGATTACCGGTGAAATGGTTTGAATGACCAGACAAACAAAACAACCAGAATAAAATTCTAACCCAGCCTCGACAAAACTTAAACAAACTTATATGTCAAAATGGAAAGATAAGAAGGTTTGACACAAGACAATACTTGGATTACAACCCTAAGAATAATCCGAACAGGAATGACAACAAAATAAGCCACCAACAGCTTCTTTCTTGCTAACCAAGGAACGGAGCGTCCTCCCACTTTATCAAACTTGGCATCTTAGCCACTGAGCTTTGCATTAGTATTGTCAAGACCATTGCCAACTTCAATATCATTACCCTTAGTCAACAAGTTCCCAATAGGACTGGAATGCTTCTATCATCAGGCCTGATCCCCGCAGAGTGTGTATCATGAGGTGCAAGTAAAGGATTCCGGGTGTCATTGTCCGGCTTACCACAAACCAACCACCTTAACTTATTTGCAAAACAAACAGGTTAGAATGGACTCAGTAAAGTCGGTCCTCATTATTGACAACATCTTTTTTCTTTTTCTTTTTCGATGTTTTTTTTTTCTTTTCTTTCTCTTTTCTTTTTTTTCATTGTTTTTTCCTTTTTTTTTTCTTTTCTTTCTCTTTTTATTTCATTTTGCTCTTTTTCATTTTTCTTTTTTTTGTTGTGGTCGAATCTTATGGAGATTGCCTACGTATCATGACCCCGCATGAATCAGACCTTGCGTAGTTCGGGCTAATAAAAGATAAACAATAATGAACATTTTTTCTTTTCACTTTTCATATTAAAACAAACTGGGTTTCAAAGGTTTAAAGGTGACCTACCAACTTGAAAATCAAACAACCCGCCTATTTTAATCAAAAGATTTATAAACTCAAAAACAAAAGGCTAACTCCCTTTCTCTGTTCGACAAATGCAACCAAATGGTTATTTTTGCCAATGTGGCCCCTTCCAAATTTCACATGAATTTTGAGGCCGGGGAGAATTATTTTATGACACTTTTACAAACTTGTCCGTTCTTTTACGAAAATAACCTTTCGACAACTGACAGATACTCTAAGGCTACTTCGGCAAGAACGGTTTAAGACGCGGCCGAAACTGGCTCGGCTTATTTTATTTTTTCATATTTTTTTTGACTAAACATCCAAACGGCATTCACCTGACCGTAGACTCTTTGTTTTTTTTTCTTTCAAATTATAATGAAAACCTACACGGCCCTTCAGCGCCTCGGGGACAAAGATTTTTAAGGCTGTGCGGGTCAACTGGACTAAACTCCTAAACATGACCCAAAAGGTGGCTGTTTATGCAAAGTCAGCCTTCCGGCGTCCCTTTCGGAAACATTAGGCTATTTATGACAAAACAGCATCACCTGACTTCTTTATGACTCTTTTTATCGATTTTCAAATTAGAAAACTCAATACTGCAAACACGGCCTTTCAACGTCTCGGGGACGAAGATTTTTAAGGCTGTGTGGGTCAACTGGACCAAATCTTAAATATGACCCAAAGGTGGCTGTTTATGCAAAATCAGCCTTCCGGCGTCCCTCTCGGGAACATTCGGCTATGTCTTGATAAAACAACGTCACCCGACTTCTTTATGACAAAATTAAAATTTGACATATTATTCTTTTATTATTTTTTTTTTGTTTTTGGCTATTTTAGCAAAGGTGGGGTTGGACCCGATGAGGGTTGCCTACGTATCTCACATCCGGTGAGAATCAAACCCGCGTAGTTCAGGCCGATCATGAATAAGTAAATGAACTAACACATTTTTTTTTAATTGGAATTTGTGAAAGAACTGCTTCAAAATAAGAAAGGAAGTATTTTTTTGATTGATTTTCTTTTTGAAAGAAAGACTTGTAAGAATTCTTTTTCTTTTGATTTGTACTTTGAAAATTGCAAAAATAAAAGGAAGATATTTTTTGTCTGAATTTTCATTTGTTTTTTCTTATTCTAAAGAAGAAAGAAAATACTTTTGGAATTTTTACCTTTAATAAAAGAAATGCTTTCTAAAAAAATTTTTTGATTTAATAAAAGAAATGCTTTCTAAAAAAATATTTTTGAAATATTTTCGGATTTTTATTTTATTTTATTATATATATATATTTTAACAATTAAAAAGACTTTCTAAAGAAGTCAATAATGGAAAATATTTTTGGATTTTTTTATTTTGAAAATTGGGAGTCTAAAAACTTTTCTAGACTTTTTGGCAAGACAAATATTTTTGCAACAAATAAAGATATATATACATTTTTTGGAAATAAAGAAAAACTTTTTGGATATATATATATATATATATTTGCAACAAATAATAAAACCACTTTCAACGCCCAACTCATTTTATTTTATTATTTTTATTTTTATTTTGGCATTTTCATAAACAATTAAATAAATAAAAACCCATTTTAAAACAAGACTCTTTTTTTATTTTAATTTTTATGGTAAGACAAACTATTTTTTTCTAATTTGTTTTTTTTAAAAAACAAGACAGAACAATGATGATTTTTTTTCCTTTTCTTTAAATATAACAAACTAACAAGACATTTTTTCATTTTCAAAATTTCGGCAGAGTTTCGACTCTACTCGGACTTCTATGCTGTTATTTTCTCCTTTTTCACGATTTTCTTATATGCGGAAAATGATGACAACATACAAAATCTTTTTGAATTTTCATGCTTTGTTTTTTATTTGTATTTTTATTTTTTATATTTATTATTTCTTTCAAAAATGTGGCATGGGAGACATAATGATTTCCAAGACTTCTTGGACTCCGCAAATGCTCCCCATGCGCTTTTCCCAACATATGAAGCGTGGGGGACATATGGGAATTCCAAGACTTCTTGGATTCCACAAATGTTCCCCATGTGCTTTCCCAAAAAGCAAGCGTGGGGAACATAGGGAATTCCAAGGCTTCTTGGATTCCACAAATGTTCCCCGTGCTTTGATTAAAATAACATCATGCTGGAAATGACCAAATGACCCATACGCCCTTGACTAAATACAACATGTAGCACATAGGATGCCGAAGACGGTCTATTATTTTCAGGTTGTTTGTCCTAGACGGACCCAACCCCTGTGTTGAGTCCCCTAAGTCAAATGCACATGATGCAAATAAATGTTCCTACTAGGGATCCGGCATGAGGCTTTGTTATACTAGGTTCAAAAACCTGGGTCGGTGTTCTAGACAGTGTACCCGAGCGGACAACTCGAGCTGAGGAAGGAGCTCCTTTCCGGGAACCAAAAGGCCAGCCGGCTTAGAAACTTTCCGAGCCTCTTTTATTTAGGGTATGACACTAACAGAATAGGGAGTCTCAACCAGTAAGCACATCCCCGGAGGTAAGAAGAGAAAGGTTTAGGCACAGTTTATATACAGTTCAAATAATATCAAAGCGGTAAAAACAACATTTAGCACATTAGGCTCAAAACATGTAATAATCAGATAATAAATAAAGCCAAATAATAATAATTACTCTAAGCTCGAATTCTTAACCCTGAACCAGTGGTTCTGGGTTTTTCCAAATCCCCAGAAGAGTCGCCAGAGCTGTCACACCTCCTTTTTCCGCACCCGAGGGGCGCAGGGGGGTTTTTTCCAATTAAAGGACAATCGAAACGGGATTTGTTTATTTATTTCAGAGTCGCCACTTGGGAGATTTAGGGTGTCCCAAGTCACCAGTTTTAATCCCGAATCGAGGAAAATAATGACTCTATATTATAGTCTGCGTACCAGAAAATCCGGATAAGGAATTCTGTTAACCCGGGAGAAGGTGTTAGGCATTCCTGAGTTCCGTGGTTCTAGCACGGTCGCTCAACTGTTATATTTGGCTTGATTATCTGATTTTAAATACAGTATGAACTTATGTGCAAATTTTATCTTTTAACCGCTTTATCATTATTGTTTTTTACGAGAATGTGAACGTCGCTTAAAACACGTCTTTGGACTGCGTCACATGAAATGCACCCACAATCCGGAACACATTTTATTTGATGTTTTGAGATTTGGATTTGGGTCGCATGAAATGCACACCCGAGCTTAAGAAAGCAAATTATTAAACACGCGCCTAAAGAGACTATTGCGTTATTATTTTGGGAAGGCCACGAAATTCACTAAGCGGCCCTCCTGAATTCTAAGTAATTTAAAACAAGTATTTACTGAGGGCCCCGCAATTTGTATTTTTATTCGGCGAGGCTCATCTCATTCTTATTTTTAAAAGGAATTTGCAACGTCATGGAAATGCATCTCGGGCCACGCCACAATCAATGCGCCCGTGACTAGAGACACATTTCGATTTCGTTGAGATTTGGATTTGGGTCACATAAATGTGCACCCGAGTTTAGGGAGATAACATTATTAAAGGCGCGCCTAAAGCAACTAGCGCATTATTATTTTGGGTAGGGCCGTGAAATTTGCTAAACGACCCATCCCGGAATCTAAGTATTTAATACATGTATTTTGTGAGGGCCCCACGATTTGTCCCTTTTATTTGGCGAGGCTCGTGTCATTTTATTTTATTTTTATTATTATTATTATTATTATTTATTATTATTATTTTTATTATTATCTTTTTTTTATTTTAAAAGGGATGCCATTTTTACGCCTTTAGCAATACTAAATCTTACGGCTTCTTTACAATTAAAATCTTATAGCTTGTCAAAATTTACTAAAATGAGTCTAGTGAATGGGTGTTTCGGGCGTAGTAACAAACATATACTAATACTAATTTTTGTCCAAATAAACTGAGACAACGAAGGGACGAGCGAATCAACGTCAAACTGTGTCTTAGGACTACTAATACAACTAAATCAAGTGATATCAAGTAAACAACAATAACATAACACAAAAATGAACTAAAATGCATACGGTGAAACATAAGCAAAAAATCATCGTATCAATTTATATATTGCATCTTCGAACATTTAGTGTAAAGTTCCTTTAACTAATACATCGAGGTTTACTAACCTTTGAACCTCGGCCAACTCAGGACGACAAACACGACCCCGACGGAATTCAAACCAGACCTCACTGGACGCGGAACAACGACGAAACCTCGGACTAACACCTCGACAAACCAAAGATGACCTCGATGGAAAGCTTGGACCCCAAAACTGTCAACGCCCAAGAATGTTGGTGGCTACTGTATATTTTGACGCAGCAGTTGGTACGTGGATATGAACCAAAGGGGTCGTTCGGACAGTAGGGTGATCGTTTGGGTGGTGGCTACGGCGGACTGGTGGTTTTGGGTTAAGGTCGAGACGGTTTGGGTGGTGAACGAGATGCGTGTGGAGCTGGTTTCAATGGAGGGAGCTGGTGGAGGCAGCCATGGTGAGTTCACGGAGGAAGATGGCGATGTCGTTCGGACGTAAGGTGAGTGCCACGATTGGTTTGGTGGGTTACGCTGGGAAGGTGAGGACAGTGGCGAGGAGGCAGTGAAGGTGGCAACGCTGCTGCTACTCGTCGGGCTGGTAGTTTAGACGACGCAGGCGAGACGCTGTTGGACTGGTGTTGGGTTTGGACGCGGGGAGGTTGACGATGGTTTTGGGGTCTGTTTGGTGGTGGTTTAACGTCGGAAAGGCGACGAGATGGGGGTGATGCCTGGGTGGTTTTTCTGCTGGTTTTCGTGAGGACGGTGGTTATGGTGTTTGGGCGATGGTGTTTGGACGGGGGTGATGGAGGAGGAGGGTGGTCGTGGGGTCTGTTTGGTGGTGGTTTAACGTCGGAAAGGCGACGGGATGGGGGTGGTGCCTGGGTTTTCTTCTTCTTCTTCCTCTTGTTGAAGAAGAAAGAGGTACAGTACTTCTTCCGGATTTTTTTCAAAAAGGGTCCCCCTTCCTTTGGCTTTCTGTCCGTGTTTTGTAATGCTTTGCCAAGAAAAATGAGCCCCACGCGTGTGGGGTTCGAGGCATATGTCCCCCACGCGTGGTGGGGTTCCCCACGTGTCCTGGACACGGTTTATTATGGGCTAGGTCCGAAAATTAGGCCTAAAACCGGGTAGTTTAAACCCGAATATTATTCTTTTGCCAGGACCCGAGAAATAGGAACACGTTGCTTAACTAGTCCTATGTAAGCAAAATAACTACCAAAAATAAGACTAGTATTTAAACAAAACTATATCTTTTGAATATTTTTTCAAGATTTAAAATAGCTACAAAATATTAATGAAACTATATTTTTTGTAATTTTCGTTTTAAATATTAAGATAAAATATGAGGTAATATTTTTGTATTTTTTCAAAGTTAAAAATGCCTATAAAACTTTAATAGAATTATTATTTTTGTATTTTTCGAAATTATATAAGGTATAAAATAAAGTGCATTTTTTGTATATTTCAAGTTTATGAGAAATACATAAACTAAAATTTATATATATATTTTGTGTTTTTTTTTCTTTTTGCAACAAAATAAGGTAAAATAGTTAAAATAGCTATACTAGACCCAATTTCACATATTCACGCTAAAAATGTGAAAATTCTCGGGGAGGGTCAAAAATCACGTGCTTACAACCTCCACCCCTAGCTAGCTGAGCGGGTGGTGGTGAAGAAGCTGGCACTGAAGCCGAAGACTGACCCCTCTACTGGGACGAACTAACAACACGACGAGGACACTGCCTCCATATGTGGCCCATCTCGCCACACTCATAACAACTCCTAAGTTCTAGAGAAGGGGATTGAAGGGAACCCCTCGCACCGGAGTGACTACCAGATGCACTCAACATAGAAGAACCCTGAACCGATGGAGCACGAGATGCACTCTGAGCTAGAAGGGCGCTGTATGATGACTGGCCCTACTGAGATCCATGATAACCATGACCCGAAGATGCCCCACGATTACCTGAGCAAGCTAACTGTGCAGGCCTGAATGAACGGCCTCTACTGTGCTGAAACTGGCCCCTCGAAGGAGCACCACTATAGCTGCTAGATCCTCGAGGCCTCTTGGCCTCCATCTCCTCTCGCTCCTAACGGCGAATAGTCTTAATATCATGGGCGATATCAACAACCTCCTCGAAAGTAGCACCAGTCACCCTTTCTCTGGTCATAAGAATACAGAGATGATAAGTAAGACAATAAAAAAATCTCCTGATCCTCTCTCGATCCATTGGAACCATCCAGATGGCATGACGATCTAACTCAGAAAACCTCAACTAATACTGTGACACTGTCATATCCCCCTGTCGCAACCACTCAAACTACCTACACAGCTCCTCTCTATAGGAATGCGGCACATACTTTTCCAGGAAGAGAACGGAGAACTGCTGCCAGGAAAGGGGTGCTGCACCAAAAGGCCTACGCCTCTCAATATCCTCCTACCAAGTAAAAGCAGCTCTTAAAACTGATATGTGGTAAAAGCGACCCCCCTGGTCTCTAGAATAACGGCAGTATGAAGCATCCTCTAACACTTATCTAGAAAACCCTAGGTATCCTCGCCCTCTACGCTACTGAAGGTCGGAGGCTGCAATCTACCAAATCTCTCCAACCTCCGCTGCTCACCCTCCGGCATGACAAGAACCACATAGTCACGAGCAACTACAACTGGCTAGGCTGGATGCGCCCTCGGTGTCTGAAGTCCCTGCACTACCTGCTCAGGTGTGCGGGCGGCGGGAGTCTGATTGCCTCTTTCGGCATGTGAAATAGCTGCGGCTATAGTGGCTGAAACCGCCTGAGCTATGCTAGTGCAAACTGATACGATTTGTGCCAAGGCCTCCTGAAGACCCAGAATCATGATAGGCACAGCTGGAGCCTGAACTGGTGCTGCTAGAGCATCCATAGCTGGAGCCTGATCCTGAGCTGGGCAGCTGGTGGATCAACAGGTGCCGCCCTCGCTTCTCTGCCTCTGCCACGACCACGACCGCATCCTCGGCCTCTAGTGGTCTCAGCTAGTGGCACTGGTGGTCATCCACCCCATCTGGTAGCGCGTGTCCTCACCATCTGTGAGGGAATAGAATAACAGAAGTTTAGCACTCGGATCAACAAGTTCACACGACAAGAATTTCAAGAATATGAAGTTTTTCCTAAAGGTTCTGCAGTCTCTCGAGGATAAATACAGACGTCTCCGTACTGATCCGTGAGACTCTACTAAACCTACTCATGACTTGTGAGACATATGTAACCTAGGCTCTAATACCAACTTTCCATGACCCTAACCCTGAACCTGGTCGTGATGGCGCCTCTCGTGAAGACAAGGCCAGCCAGTTTAACCCAGTTCATCAAAGCAGCTAATCAACACAAAAATAGTCTAAACATGATTAGTAATACTGAATGACAGAAATATCGATAATAATGCGGAAAATCCAACCCGACACAGCCCTAACCGGGGTGTCACAAGTCACGAGCATCTATGAACTATAATACCAGTCTACTGAAATCATAAACTACTATAAACATTTGGAAATGAACAGAAATGATAGAGGAGTAGTGACACGGGGCTGCTGGCGTCAACAACTACACTAAAATCTCGGAAAACCCGCCTGAAGCTGGAGGAATCAACACTCGGAAGCGGAACCAACAACGCCTGAATCTGCACACAGGGTGCAGGGGATAAAGTGAGTACTCTAACTCAGTGAGTAACAAATGTAAATAATGACTGAAAGTAAGAAAATACGTAAAGCGCAAAGCATTTTATAATGAAGTAGTAAATCACTTAAAATAAGTAAAACTTGTAAAAATCAAGTAAAATTCGCTTTCAACCAGTAAAAAAGGTAAATTGACAGATAATTAAGATAAAGTAAACAAATAGAGTTCGCCCCTCGGGTATAGTATCAACAAGTCCGCTCCTCGAGCAATATCTCAGAACAGTACCAGCCCCTCGGGCTCAATCTCAAAAAAATACCAGCCCCTCAGGCTCAATCTCGCATCACAATAGGTACCCGCGCTCACTAGGGGTGTACAGACTCTGGGAGGGGCCCTTTACGACCCAAGCACAATAGCAAGCCATCTCGTGGCATCAAATCTAGGCCCTCGACATCATATCAATCAAGCCACCTCGTGGCGTATATATGTATCTCAAGCCCTCTGCCTCATATCAATATCAGTGTATCCTCACAACTAGGCCCTCGGCCTTACTCAGTCCGAAAATAATATCATTTAGGTCTCAAAACTGAGTGAAAATGGCTGAGTAGTAAAACGGTGGAAAATAACATAACTCAGTTTAAGTAATAAGTTAAAACAGTGAGGAAATAGTAATAAAAATCCCTCAAGGGTTCAAGTAGTTGGCACGAAGCCCAAATATGGTAATCAGCCCAAATCATGATGATAGCAAATAGGTTTCAGTCAAATACGTGGTAAAATCATCAATCTGGATGGACCAAGTCATAATCCCCAATAGTGCATGACCACACGCTCGTCATCGAGCGTGTGCCTCACCTCAATATTGCACTACGATGTGCAATCCGGGGTTTCAAACCCTCAGAGCATCATTTACAATCATTACTCACCTCGAACCGGCTAAATCTCTAGCTCGCGACGCCTTTGTCCCTCGAATCGGCCTCCACGCACATCGAATCTATCCAAAATCAGAACGAGTATGTCAAAATATGCTAAGGGAACAAAGCCCAAGCGAAAACAATCAATAAAGGGCACAAATCCTGAAATTAACAAAACCCGAGCCTAGAGCCTACTTTCTCGAATATCAGAAGGTTTCACATCAATAGATTCCTTATATCCCCACAAGTTCATACATATCAAAAGTTCTTAAATCCAACCCCAAATGGTCCTCCAAATCCCAAATCAAAAGTCCAATTTCTCAAGCTCTAGTTCTTCAATTTTTAGCACATTAATTCCCTTAATTTCAATCTTAATCCATGAAATACTACCATAGAAATGTGTTTTAGGTCCAAAATCCTTACCTTAATGAAGTTTCCTAGAAATCCCTCTTCCAAAATCTTCCAAAAGCTCTCAAGCCAAAGTCAAAAACGGTGGAATAACTCAAACTCGCGAAATGAAATAACTTATATGTTCTGCCCAGGCCTTTTCGCATCTGCGCCACTTTAATCGCATCTGTGGTACCGCATTTGCGGTCTACCCTCTGCTTCTGCAGAAATCACTTAAGGGACCAGATTCCGCATCTGCGTTACAATCTCCGCATCTGCGACTCTACAGATGCGGCTATCCTGACCGCTTCTGCGATCCCTAACAAATTCCTACTCGTCTGCTTCTACGGCCATTCCAATGCATATGCGGAGCCACACCTGCGGTCCCCAAACCGCAGTTGCAAAAATACCAGAAGCAACAATATCAGCTGATGCAACACAATTCCAATTTCTCCGTTAACCACCCGAAATCATCCCGAGGTCCCGGGGCCTCAACCAAAAGCACCAACATATCCTAAAACCTTATTCAAACTTGTTCTAATCATCAGAACAGCTCAAACAACATTAAATCACCCAAAACACATCGGATTCAAGACTAAGTTTCTAAAATCTTCCGAAATATGCTTTTGATCAAAAACCCAACCAAACCATGTCCGAATGACCTGAAATTTTGCACACGCATCCCAAATGACATAACGAAGCTACTACAACTCTCAGAATTCCATTCCAACCCCTATATAAAAATCTCTCCTATCAACCGAAAATCGCCAAAATATCAACTTCGCCAATTCAAGCCTAAATCTACTACGGACCTTCGAAATTCATTCTGATCGCGCTCTTAAGCCAAAAATCACCTGCCGAAGCTAACCGAACTATCGGAACTCATATGTGAGCCCTCTAACACATATGTCAACATCCAGTTGACTTTTTCAACTTTAACACGCTCTAAAGAGACTAAGTGTCTCAAACCTTGCCAAATCCTTTCCGAACTCGTTCCGACCAACCCGATACCACATAACACGAATAATTAAAGCATAGTAAAGCAGAAATAAAGAAAACAGAGCGGCAACTCATGAGACGACTGGCCAGGTCATCACACTTGATAAGTGCACACAAGAGAATGTGTACATGTTTGCTATAAATCCTAATGATTCAATTCATTATAGCTTTTATGCATTCACATCTCATCCAAAAACACTAGCATGGAATCGTGGGATGGAGTTAACTGTGATGAAACGACAGGCAAAATGATTGAGCTTAACCTCAGTTGCAGCCAAACTTCAAGGCAAGCTTCAGTCTAACAGTAACCTCTTTAATCTCTCTGATCTCAAATGGCATGTTTTATCTTTTAAGTAATAATTTCTTTGGATCACATATTTCACCTAAATTTGGTGAATTTTCTAGCTTGACACATCTTGATCTATCCTGTTCAAATTTTTCATGATCAAAATTACATAATACTATCTTTTTAGAGTGTGATCAACCAAAAAAAGCGTAAGAATGATCTCATTCTCAATGCTTTATATATATAATTTACTGAGTTTAAGAGTGTGCCATAAAGTGGTTTGAACTTTTCCTTTTCCTTTTTGAAATACTTGATTGTCAGTTCGTTACATTTGATATGAGATATATAAACTAATGCAAAAAACAGGGCATTTTGATATATGGAGAAGTCTACTCACATTGCAATAACTTCTGTTGAAGATCTGTATAACTAGTACTCATTTTTTCTCTAAAGATATTTATTTTCCCTTCTTAAACATATCAATGACTAATATGACTAGGTGATGTTGAGTGCCAAAGTCTCACACCGGTGAAGTACCAATTTTGGTTGGTACTTCACCATATAAAAAAAGACCTAATATTTAGGATTTAAATACACCTCTCATTTGCCTTCTTATGTTCTTAAGGCATTTGTATCTTCTCTCTTTAGTATTATTTCACTTATATTTTTGGAGTGGAATAAAATATTGGTTGTGTCCGAGGAAGTAGGCAAAATTGGCAAAACCTCGTAAATTCTGGTGTTCCTTTTATTGTTGTCTTATTATCTTATTTATTAGTTGGTGGCTGTCATAATTTTTGGTATAGTAGTTCTGACTCATTCACACTATATACATTTGACTTCTGAAACAATTGGTATCAGAGCCAAGGTACAGTCTAAGTATGCTCTGTGGTTGCAGCATAGTCTGATCTTCCACATCAGAAAATATTTATCTTGGTAACTGAGTCAAGGTTCTGTCTGAGTATGCTCTGTGGTTGCAGCTTAGTCTAATCTTCTACACCAGAAAGGAAATAATCTTGATTTGTGTCGCCAGCTATTAAATAATATTTATGTAAAAGATGGGAGATAATAAACAAGAAGAATCTACATCAAGTGTCAATAGTACGTCATCATTGGCATCTTCGCTTATGACAAGAATTGTGTCAAATTCGAAATTTGCGATAGAAATTTTTGACTGGTCAGGACATTTTGGGATGTAGAAAGGCGAGGTTCTAGATGTCCTTTTTTAACAAGGGCTAGATCTTGCCATTGAAGAAAAAAGACCAGATGTTATTGGAGAAGATGATTGGAGAATTATCAACCGTGTTGCTTGCAGTACCATTCGATCCTACCTTGCTAGAGAGCAGAAATATCCATACACAAAGAAAACTTCTGCAAGTAAATTATGGAAAGCACTGGAGGATAAATTTTTGAAGAAAAACAGTCAAAATAAATTGTATATGAAGAAGAGACTGTTTCTCTTCACCTATGTTCCTGGTACCACGATGAATAAACATATCACCAGTTTCAATAAGTTGGTCACAGATTTGCAAAATATGAATGCAACTTTTGATGATGGTGACTTGGCCTTGATGTTGTTGGGGTCACTTCCTGATGACTATGAGCACCTTGAAACTACTCTACTCCATGGGAATGATGAAATTTCTCTCAGAGAAGTTTGTTCGGCTTTGTACACCTATGAACAAAGAAAGGGAGAAAAACAGAAGGGCGGAGAAGGAGAAACACTGGTTGTGAGGGGTCGTCCTCAAAATCAAATGAGGACAAAGAAAGGAAGATCCAAGTCAAGATCTAGACCCAGCAAATATGAATGTGTCTTTTGTCGTGAAAAGGGGCACTAGAAGAAAGACTGTCCGAAGCTGAAGAATAAGGCCAAACATAACAATGGAAAGGCCATTATGGATTCAAATGTAGCTGATTGTGATGATTCAAACTTCTCATTAGTTACAATAGAGTCATCAACATCATCAGACATATGGTTGATGGACTCGGCTTGTAGCTATCATATGTGTCCCAACAGGGACTGGTTCGTGGAATTTCAAGAAGGAGAATATGGAGTCATCCACACAGCGGATAACAGCCCTCTTACCTCATATGGCATTGGTTCAATACGATTAAGGAACCATGATGGAATGATCAGAACATTGACAGATGTTCGATATGTACCGGATTTGAAGAAGAATCTCATCTCTGTGGGAGCCCTAGAATCAAAAGGGTTCAAAATCATTGCAGAAAATGGAGTGATGAGAGTATGCTCCGGTGCACTAGTGGTAATGAAGGCCAATCGGAAGAACAATAACATGTATTGTTATCATGGTAGTACAGTTATTGGGACAACAATAATGACATCTAGTGACAAAAAAAAAGGCAGAAGCAACTATGCTATGACACATGCACTTGGGACATGCTGGATGAAAATACTTGAAAACTCTATCAGATCAAGGATTGTTAAAGGGAGTAAAGGCTTGCAACTTGGGGCTTTGCGAGCATTGTATCAAAGGGAAACAGATAAGGGTTAAATTTTCTACAATGATCTATAATACTAAAGGAATTTTGGATTATGTACACTCTGATGTTTGGGGTCCTTTCAAAACGCCTTCATTGGGTGGGAAACACTATTTTATAACCTTTATTGATTATTTTTCCCAAAGAGTGTGGGTGTATACAATGAAGAGCAAAGATGAAGTGTTGGAAATTTTTTTCAAATGGAAGACGATGGTGGAGAATCAAACAGGAAGGAGGATCCAGTGTATTTGCACAGACAATGGAGGTGAATACAAAAATGATCATTTCGATAAGGTCTGTAAAAATGATAGCATCGCCCGACACTTAAATATTAGACATACACCACAACAGAATGGAGTGGCAGAACGTATAAAACGGACCTTGTTGGAGAAGGTACGGTGTATGTTGTCCAATGCTGGCTTGGGCAAAGAATTTTGGGCTGAGGCAATTACATATTCTTTCCACCTCATTAATCATCTACCAGGTGCTACTATTGATGGCAGGACACCATTTGAAAAATGGTATGGAAATCCTGCTGTAGATTATGAATCTTTGCACGTGTTTGGCTCAACTATATATTATCATGTGACAAATTCAAAATTGGATCCAATGGCAAAGAAAGCTATTTTTATGGGGATTACTTCTGGAGTCAAAGGATATCGCTTATGGTGTCCTATGACAAAGAAAGTAATATTTAGTAGGGATGTTACCTTCGATGAATCTGCTATGGTAAATAAGGTAACAAATGAAGATACCAAACAAGATGATGGTGCTTTTAAGCAAGTGGAGTTTGAGGGAAAATTTATTTTTCCTATACAAGAAGCAGAGGAGGAAACAAATGAAGATCATCCTTCGGAAGAAGAGCCAGTTGAGAGGGAGGTTCCAACTCAAGAACCTCAACAGTAACTTGAGTCAATTGCAATAAGTAAACCTAAAAGGACAATAAAGAAACTTGTTCGTCTCATAGAAACGGTGGCTTGTGCCGCCTCAATTGTAGCTGATGATATTCCGACCACTTATAAAGACACAGTCCAAAGTTCAGAAGAAGACAAGTGGAGGATTACCATGAATACAGTCCCTTCATAAGAATCATACATGGAGATTGGTCAATCTCCCGAAGGGCAAGAAAGTAATTGGGTGCAAATGGGTTTATGCAAAGAAGGACGGATTTCCTAACCAAGTAGATGTTCGCTATAAAGCAAGATTGGTGGCCAAAGGATATGCTCAAAAGGAGGGAATTGATTACAATGAAGTATTTTTTCCAGTTGTAAAACATTCCTCCATTAGAATTATGTTGGCTTTGGTAGTACAGTTGGATTTGGAACTAGTTCAGATGGATGTAAAACTGTGTTTTTACATGGAAACTTGGAGGAGGAAACCTACATGACTCAGCCAGAAGGATTCAAAGTTGCTGGAAAAGAAAATATGGTGTGCAAACTTGAAAAATCATCGTACGGATTGAAATAATCTTCTAGACAATGGTACAAACGATTTTACAAGTTTATATTGCAGCAAGGGTACAAGAGAAGCAAATACGATCATTGTGTGAATTTGCGCAAGCTTAAAGATGGTTCCTTTGTATGTCTTCTCCTATATGTTGATGAAATGTTGATAGTTTCCAGGAATTCGGAAGAAATTGATAAGTTGAAGATTCAACTGAAGAAGAAGTTCCAGCTGAAGAATCTGGGTGAGGCAAAGAAAATTCTTGGCATGGATATAATAAGAGATAGACGTTCAAAGAAACTCTGTTTATCTCAGAAAGAATACTTGAAGAGAGTACTACAAAGTTTTGGCATAGATGAGAAGACTAAGCCAGTTAGTACTCCACTTGATCCCCATTTTAAGCTAAGTACTACTATGTTACCAAAGGATGAATCTGAGCGGGAGTATATGTCAAAGGTACCATACAGAACTGTTGTTGGTAGCTTGATGTATGCAATGGTCTGCACGAGACCTTACATTTCACAAGCTATTGGAATTATTAGAAGATATATGCATAATCCAGGAAAGGAGAATTGGCAAGCTGTGAAAGTAGATTCTACGGTATATTCATAATACTATAGATGCTGGGTTAGTTTTTCAGTAGGAAGGCAATCAGTCTGTAGTTGGATATTGTGACTCAGATTTTGCGGGTGATCTGGACAAACGAAGATCAACTACTGGTTATGTGTTTACTTTTGCGAAGGCACCGGTTAGTTGGAAGTCTACTTTGCAGTCAACAGTTGCTTTGTCTACAACAGAGGCAGAGTACATGGCTATTACAGAGTCTGTGAAGGAGGCAATTTGGCTTCAAGGGTTGCTAAAAGAGCTTGGTATTGAACAAAAAAATATGACAATTTTTTGTGATAGTCAAAGTGCTATCCAATTAGTGAAGAACCAAGCTTATCATGCAAGGACGAAGCATATTGATGTTCGGTATCATTTCGTACGAGAAATCACAGAAGAAGGTGGACTCACGGTGAAGAAAATTCATACTACGGAGAATCCTGCTGATATGCTGACAAAGGTGGTGACTGTTGTCAAGTTTCAACATTGTTTGGATTTGATCAACATTGTTGAACACTAAAGATTGAAGATGAAGACACAACCAAAATTTGTTATTGAGAGAAAATCGAATATGTGGGATTTTGCCAAGGTGGAGATTTGTTGAGTGCAAAGTCCCACATCGGTGAAGTACCAATTTTGGTTGGTACTTCACCCTATAAAAGAAGGCCTGATGTTTAGGATTTAAATACACCTCTCATTTGCCTTCTTATCTTCTCTCTTTATTATTATTTCATTTGTATTTTTGGAGTGGAATAAAATATTGGTTGTGTCCGAGGAAGTAGGCAATATTGGCCGAACTCGTAAATTCTGGTGTTCCTTTTATTGTTGTCTTATTGTATTATTTATTATTTGGTGGCTGTCATAATTTTTGGTATAGTAGTTGTGACTCATTCACACTATATACATTTGGCTTCCGCAACAGGTGAGACTTGGAATTGCCTTCAATTTCCATAGTAATGGCTTGGAATGTAATGCTATAGTACAAGTCTTAGAACGCTTCATCCAACAAAAGTGACTGTTATTAAAGGAAATAAAAATTACAAAGAAAGCAGAGAAGAAAGAAAAAAGTTAATGGCTACATATTCTGGCCATTGGTTTATCTCAATCTCATATGTGGCAGCCTCTGTCGTCGTCACCAAAAGTTGTGCTATAAATGCCTATAATTCATTTTGTGATGCATTTCTTTACTATTTTTGATGATCGTGATGGCCACAACACGTTCAAATTGGTCCAGGCCTTGATAGAAAACTTTCACGAAAAATATATGTAAGAAAAAAAGAAAATAAAAATAATTTTTAGTTTGTCACTCGGTGATGAGATTTCCTAAGGATAGGTCTATCTCGTAATAAATAGAACGCGGCTTCCATCTTACTCTCCGTGTGCAATTGTAGGCTTGGCGAAATTATACCTCTTTCAGAGCTCACTAAAAGTGGCTCTTGGAGAGCCAAGAGGAAGGCTACTTCATTGCTGGAGTACCTAAGAAAGTCTAAGCATCTCTAACAGGTGTTGTAGTAGTTATTAGATACTCAATTACTTGTTTCCTTAATTCTTATCTGACCACAAAAATTACACAATATCTTTTTAGAGTGTGATCTACAAAAACAAGCATGAGAACAATCTCATTATCATTGCTTTATAATATATATATATATATTTTGTCACGCCCCGAACCAATAGTCTGGGCGTAACACGGCACTCGGTGCCTGACTGCATGTGACCGAGCGAACCAACTGCATGGCTGGATCAACATGTGGTATAACTATGAGCTAGAGGTAAATATAAAACATGATAATCTACTAAAGAGTCCTAACTGAAATATCATAAATGCGGTAAATACTGAAAAGTCTGCAAGTATAAACAAGTAGCCGACAAGGCTAACACATGAAGGCGGAGACTTGTCTCATAAGCCACTTGTCTGATCCTTCGCAGGATTCTATATGGACCAATATAGCGGAGACTAAGTTTCCCCTTCATCCCAAATCCATAACGCCTTTTATGGGCGATACTTTCAGAAACACCCAATCATCAACTTAGAACTCTAAGTCTCTATGTCGTACGTTCGAATAGGACTCTTGGCGACTTTGAGCCGTCTTCAAATGTCTTTGTATCAAGTTGACTTTCTCCATAGCCTGATAGATCAAATCGGGTCCTAACATCTCAGCTTCTCCAACTTCAAACCAACCAATTTATGATCTACACCTTCGCCCATATAGAGCTTCGTACGGTGCCATCTTGATACTAGAGCGATAACTGTTATTATAATCAAACTCAATGAGAGGTAGATGATCATCCCAATTACCTTTAAAAGTCTGCAAGTATAAACAAGTAGCCGACAAGGCTAACACATGAAGGCCTGCTAATATCTAACTGACTGGGTTATACTCTACGAAGCCTCTAAAGAATATTGAAAATGCTAACTGTTTACCAGGACAAGGTCCTCGGTATACCTTATTAACTGAAATACTATAATGACTAAAACAAAATAGAGATAACGCCCCGAAAGGCTGGGGCTCACCAATAGCTGATACGAGATGTCCTAGCAAGAAGAATCTTCAACCTGAAAATCATAACTAGCATCGCGAGATGCATGCCCCAGGCGAAAGGGACGTCAGTACATTTGAATTTTACTAGTATGTAAAATAGATGAACAAAAGAATTGTAAATACTGAAACTGAAACTGAACTGCTAGCAGATAAACTGATAACCGAACAAGGAAGTAAGGATATGAATACTCCCTCTTCTGAATGATGAACAACCTGTTTATCTGATAAACTACGGCCTCGGGCCCAATATATATATATATATATATATACATAACTATGGACTCAGGCCCAAAAATGCGTAAAGCATAAACTACGGCCTCAGGCCCAAATACAGGTGTTCAACATTCAGGAATTTAAAATCAGGAACTGAGAATCATACTACAGTACATGATACTGAAATAATGAGCCACACCGAGTTACATGATATTGGAATAATGATTACGATTAGACTGAGATGAGTATTAATAAGAAATTGCTTTTTCATAACTGAAACTCATAGAATATCGAATGATTATGAGACTATGCCATTTAGAGAATAGAAGTTCTACTACTATTCAGGGAACTAAGACATAGTTACTTTCTGAAGAAACTGGTAAGGTCATAATGAATGGGACATAGGGAGAATCATAGGCATTCCCATATGTAAAGAGTTAGCCTTACATACCTTAACTTCCTGCCCTTAAGCGTAATACAACGTTTGTCAACCCTTTCAACTTTAATCTATAGCAATACAAGTCAAAGGGATTCCATATTAGTTATGGTGATCATGTTTTTGTCACTTAAGCATTTTATCAAACACATGGTGAAAATAAAGTTTCATAGTCCTTATTAATGGTGTCTCTACACCCATCAACCCATTTTCTTGTTCCTAGATAAATTCTAAAGTCTCAAATGATTATATCAACATTATTCTTCATCACCCATAAGGTAAACAACACCCTTAACCAATAATCAACACTCAACACCCCAACCCAGTAATCGTTCATGCTTTTCTATCAAACCCATCAACTCATATATCATGAACTAGGGTTTATAATCATTAAACCAATGCTAGAATCAATTAGAGGGTGAAGACATTACCTTTTTGAAGTTCAAACCCCTTTGAATTCGAGTTCTAGGCTTTCTTCTCTCAATAATGATGTCCCAATCAAATATCTAATGATATGGAGGGTTTACCCATGTTAATAAGATGTTGGAAAATTGAAATTAAGTTAGAATCACCATTAGAACTTACCTTGGTTGGTAGAGGGACCCTTAAGGAGTTATGTTTTTGAGAGCTTTACTTTCTAGAGCAAGTTTTCTTGTTTTGGGGCTGTGGGGGACGAAATAGGGCTAAAAAATGATTTCCCAAGTCGTCCACTGCATCTCGGTTGGATCGACCGCGGTACAGACCACTGTAATTCGCTGGGACACTGCCTCACCACCGCGGTCGCGGTTAAAACGCGGTATGACCGCGATGGTTGCACACTATTCTGTAAAATAGGCATAACTTTTTTCACAGAGCTCTGTTTGGGCTCCATGATATATTGTTGGAAAGATATTTAAAAGTCCTACAACTTTCATGCTTTGAGGTTTTCCCAATTCCCTACACACTCGCACTAAACCCTGCTGGAAGACAGACCTTCTGCAAAACTTAGTCGATTTTGTCAAATCTTATGCACCTCACTTTCCATCTTGATTTTGAAACAACTATTTTCACCCATAATCATCCCGATGGGACTTCACATGTTCAAAATATATCCTTACTACTCCTTTAACTCATTCATACCTAAGCCGAATTTTTTTCGGGGTGTTACATTATCTCCCCCTTGGGATCATTCGTCCTCGAATGATTGTCCTGATTGTAACTTTTGCTAACTCCGGATCATAAACGGGTATGGTGCAACCATGAACTTTCATTAACACTTGCATACTAAACATAATGAATACATGAATACTGAACTGAACTGCATTGACTGAATATACATGGAGATTATAATATAAGGCCTGAATGAAAAGGTTAATTACCTTCTACATTTTCCTTTTGCTCTTCAAAGAGATGGGGATATCTGGACTTCATGTCCTCCTCGGCTTCCCATGTAGCCTCTTCAACCTTTTGGTTCCTCCAAAGCACTTTTACTGAAGCAATTTCCTTAGTTTTGAGCTTGCGAATTTGAAGATAAAGAATAGGCACTGGAATTTCTTTGTAAGACAGGCTATCTTTAACCCCTATAAACTCTGTAGGAACCACAAGTAACGGGGTATCCCATGAATTTCTTCAACATGTACACATGAAACACTGGGTGTACAACAGCTAGTTCTTGTGGTAATTCCAACTCATAAGCCACTTGTCTGATCCTTCGCAGGATTCTATATGGACCAATATAGTGGAGACTAAGTTTCCCCTTCATCCCAAATCTCATAACGCCTTTTATGGGCGATACTTTCAGAAACACCCAATCATCAACTTAGAACTCTAAGTCTCTATGTCGTACGTTCGAATAGGACTTTTGGCGACTTTAAGCCGTCTTCAAATGTCTTTGTATCAAGTTGACTTTCTCCATAGCCTGATAGATCAAATTGGGTCCTAACATCTCAGCTTCTCCGACTTCAAACCAACCAATTTGTGATCTACACCTTCGCCCATATAGAGCTTCGTACGATGCCATCTTGATACTAGAGCGATAACTGTTATTATAATCAAACTCAATAAGAGGTAGATGATAATCCCAATTACCTTTAAAATCAATAACACACGACCTCAACATATCCTCAAGAGTCTGAATGGTGCGTTCCACCTGGCCATCTATCTGAGGATGAAAGGCGGTGCTGAGGTTTACCCTTGTGCCCAATCCCTTCTAAAAGGATTTCCAAAAGTTCGTTGTGAATTGGGCACCACGATCTGAGATAGTGGACAAAGGAGTCCCATGCAATCGGAAAATTTCTTTGATATACAACTTGGCATAATCCTCGGCCGAATCTGTAGTCTTCACTGGTAAGAAGTGAGCTGACTTGGTAAGTTGGTCTACAATCACCCAAATCGAATCATGCTTCCGGAATGAGCGAGGTAGACCTGTTATGAAGTCCATGTTTATCATCTCCCATTTCCAAATGGGAATTTCTATATTCTGAGTTAAACCGCCAGGTCTCTGGTGTTCGAATTTCACCTGCTGACAATTTGGACACTTCGCCACGAAATCTGCTATATTCTTTTTCATATCGTTCCACAAATAAACTTCCTTAAGATCATGATACATCTTTGTGGAACCTGGGTGAATAAAATACCTGGAATTGTGGGCTTCTAACATAATCCGCTCTCTGAGCCCATCTACATTTGGAACGCATAGTCTGTCTCTGTATCTCAAAGTACCATCATCTCACCCTTGTTCAAAAGCCATAGTCTTGTGTTTGTGAATTCCTTCCTTCAGCTGCAATAAGTAGGGATCACTCAACTATTTTTCTTTTACTTCGGCTACTAAGGAGGATTCAGCCATGTTCTGGAGAACAACGCCACCATCTTTGGAGTCCAAAATTCGAACTCCTAGATTTGCTAAGCGGTTGACTTCCTTCATCATAGTTCGCTTATCTTCCTCAACGTGAGCTAAGCTTCCCATAGAACGCCGACTGAGAGCATCGGCTACAATGTTTGCCTTCCCCGGATGGTAGAGTATATCAACATCATAATCTTTAAGTAATTCGAGCCACCTCCTCTGACGTAGATTTAATTCTCTTTGCTAAAAGATGTACTGGAGACTCTTGTGGTCTGTAAAAATGTCAACATGTAACCCATACAAATAATGGCATCAAATCTTAAGCGCAAACACCACAGCTGTTAATTCAAGATCATGAGTCGAATAATTCTTCTCGTGAGCCTTGAGTTGCCTAGACGCGTAGGCTATGACTCTACTGTGCTACATTAATACACACCCAAGACCAACCCCTAAAGCATCACAATAAACAACAAAACATTTCGGTTCCTTCCGGTAGTGTCAGGACTGGAGCTGAAGTCAACCTCTTCTTTAACTCCTCAAAACTTTTCTCGCATGCGTCCGACTATTGAAACTTGGCTTTATTCTGAGTTAATCTAGTCAAAGGGGACGTGATAGAAGAAAATCCCTCTACGAAATGCCTATAATAGCCTTCTAGACCCAAGAAACTCCTTATATCGGATACGGAGGTAGGTCTAGGCCAATTCTTCACTGCCTCTATTTTCTGAAAGTCCACCTTCACGCCTTCCCCTGAGATGACATGGCCCAAAAACGCTACTGATTTCAACCAGAATTCACACTTAGAAAAATTTGCATATAGCTTGTGATCCTGTAGTGTTTGCAACACAATTCTGAGATGTTCTACATGGTCAGTCTCGTTACGGGAATAAATTAAGATGTCATCAATAAACACGATATCAAACAAATCAAGATAAGGCTTGAAGACCCTATTCATAAGGTCCATGAAAGTTGTTGGTGCATTCGTTAAACCAAATGACATTACCAAAAATTTGAAATGCCCATATCAAGTCCTAAAAGCTGTTTTTGGAATATCAACTTCCTTAACCTTCAACTGATGGTATGCCGATTTGAGGTCAATCTTGGAATAACACTGGGCACCCTGAAGTTGTTCAAATAAATCACCTATTCTGGGAAGAGGGTACTTGTTCTTGATGGTGACTTTATTCAACTGACGATAGTCAATGCACATACGCAAAGACCCATCCTTCTTTCGGACAAACAAGACCGGTGCGCCCCAAGGTGAGACACTTGGCCTTATAAATCCCTTAATCTAGAAGATCTTTCAACTGTAATTTTAACTTTTTCAACTCTGTTGGAGCCATTCTATAAGGCGGAATAGATATTGGCTTAGTGCCTAGAAGTAGATAAATTGCAAAGTCAATCTCTCTATCGGGAAGGACTCAAGGATATCTTCGAGAAACACTTTTGGAAACTTATTTACAATTGGTACTGACTGGAGAGTGGGGATCTAAGCATCTGCATCTTTAACTCGAACCAGGTAATAGATATATCCCTTGGAGATCATCTTTCTAGCTTTAAGATAGGAAATAAACCTACCCCTAGGTGTTACTACATCACCCTTCCATTCTAAGACTGGTTCACCAGGAAATTCAAAACTTACTATTTTGGTTCTACAACCCACTGTGGCATAACAGGACTCTAACCAATCCATGCCCATGATTACCATCGAAGTCTACCATCTCCAATTCTACTAAGTCTGCTACAGTAAGACGATGATGCACTTTGACTGGACATCCCCTATAGATACACCTTGCTATATCTGATTCTCTAACTGGAGTGGACACTTCAAATGGTTCACACAACTTTTCTGGTTCTATCCCAAATTTTTTAGCAATATATGGGGTTACATAAGATAAGGTGGATCCCGGATCTATAAGAGCATAGACATCAAAAGTGAATATTGTTAGCATACCTGTGACAACATCTCCACGAGCCTAGGTATCTTGACGGTCTAACAGTGCATACAAGCGGTTTCGACCACCGCCTGCATTACTAGACTTTGCTGCACCGCATGCTTGTTGGGCCTGAGAGTTATGAGGGGCTATTGAATTAGTGGACTGAGCTACAATGCCTCCATTATTCTGCTTTACTGATGGAAAATCCCTCAAGAAGTGGCCCTGCTGACCGCACCCAAAGCAACCATTTGTGCCCAAATGACACACCCCTGGATGCTTCTTACCACATGTGTTGCAAGTAGGGTACTCAAGGCCTCTGTAGCTCACACTAGTCTGTGAATGTGAGCCTGTTGCTCTGAAATTTGGTTTTTCTTGTTAAACTTGGACCTCTGAACCAATGCACTAGCTGAAGATGGAGCAGGTCCTGATTTTGATTTCCTGAAGAACTGGCGATTGCCTCCTGCTTGAGACCCCATGGCTGAAATTTCCTGCAGACTTAGCTGTCTTGCTGAATTCCCTGTCCTTCTCTTTCTGTAGCCGCTCTTCTTATTTCAACATGTCTTCATTCCCTTGAATAAAGGAAATCATCTTAGTGATGGTCATGTCATTATTCTAAGCAGCTATATTAGTATTAGTAGACAAATCATCTGAAATCCCCAACATAAACCGTCTAACTCTAGCCCTCATATCACATACCATTTCCGGAGCATACTTGGCCAGAGAGATAAACTTAAGGTAGTACTTATTCATACTCATATCATTCTGTCTGAGTCTCTGAAACTCCAAAACCTTAGCTTCCAAGACCTCAATAGGTAGAAAGTGCTCAAGGAACGCATCTGCAAACTCCTTCCAAGTCGCAGGATTCGCATCCTCCCCTCGGGACTCTTCCCATGTTTCATACCAAGTGTTGGCAACATACCTTCAGCTGGTACGCAACAAGCTTTGCTGCCTCAGTATCTGTAGCATGCATTACTGAAATATCTTCTGAACCTCATCAATGAAGTTTTGCGGATCCTCATCCTTTTTGGACCCTGTGAAGACGGGAGGTTTCATGTTGAGGAATTCCCTAGACCTGGAACTACCTGTCTCATGAACATCACTTGTTCCCTGCCTTTGAGCCCGAGTAGCAACAATTTGGGTGAGCAATTGGATAGCTCCCCTGACATCCATGTCTGAAGCGCTGGGCACTGAGCCCGGTGCAACCCCCTGGGCCGGAGTGTCCTGCTCCTGAGCAGCATTAGTTATGGCCCCTGGCTAGTAGCTGAGGCCCTCCTGGTGTACTTTCTTTTTGCAGGCATTTTTTTGAAATACGTAATTCACACGGGTTAGAAAGATTCCTGAAAGCATAGCTTTAAACACACGATCTAGAGTATGAAAGAAATGGAACAATCCTAGATGTCTTGGTGGTCAACTGTTTACATGTGTGGTGTGCACACACACATAAAAGAGACCCCACTGGACACGACTTCATAGACTCCCTATGACTCTTGAACCTATGGATCTGATACCAAGCTTTGTCACGCCCCGAACCATGGTCTGGGCGTAACACGGCACTCAGTGCCTGACTGCATGTGACCGAGCGAACCAATTTCATGGTTGGATAAACATGTGGTTTAACTATGAGCTAGAGGTAAATATAAAACATGATAATCTACTAAAGACTCTGACTGAAATGTCATAGATGCGGAAAATACTGAAAGGTCTGCAAGTATAAACAAGTAGCCGACAAGGCTAACACAGAAAGGCCTGCTAATATCTGACTGACTGGGTTATAGTCTACGAAGCCTCTAAAGAATACTGAAAATGCTAACTGTTTACCAGTACAAGGTCCCCGGTATTCCTTATTAACTGAAATACTATAATCACTAAAACAAAATAGAGATAAGGCCCCAAAAGACTGGGGCTTACCAATAGATGATACGAGATGCCCTAGCAAGTAGAATCGTCAACCTGAAAATCATTACCTGCATCACGAGATACAGGCCCCGAGCAAAAGGGACGTTAGTACGTTTGAATTGTACTGGTATGTAAAATAGCTGAACAAAAGAACTGTAAATACTGAAACTGAAACTAAACTGCTAGCTGATAAACTGATAACTGAACAAGGAAGTAAGGATATGAATACTCCCTCTTCTGAATGATGAACAACCTGTTTATCTGATAAACTACGACCTCAGGCCCAATATATATGTGCACAAGCATTCCCAAAAGTAGAGAGTTGTGTGCACAAGCTACGGCCTCAGGCCCAAGTATACGTATACATAACTATGGCCTCAGGCCCAAAAATGCGTAAAGCATAAACTACGGCCTAAGGCACAAATACATGTGCTCAACATTCAGGAATTTAAAATCAGGAACTGAGAATCATACTGCAGTACATGATACTGAAATAATGAGCCATACCGAGTTACATGATAATGGAATAATGGTTACGATTAGACTGAGATGAGTATTCATAAGAAATTGCTTTGTCAAAACTGAAACTCTTAGAATATCGAATGATTATGAGACTATGCCATCTAGAGAATTGAAATTCTACTACTATTCAGGGAACTAAGGCATAGTTACTTTCTGAGGAAACTGGTAATGGTCATAATGAATGGGACGTAGGGAGAATCATAGACATTCCCAAATGTAAAGAGTTAGCCTTACATACCTTAACTTCCTGCCCTTGAGCGTAATACAACGTTTGTCAACTCTTTCAACTTTAGTCTATAGCAATACAAGTCAAAGGGATTCCATATTAGTTATGGTGATCATGTTTTGGTTACTTAAGCATTTTTTCAAATACTTGGTGAAAATAAAGCTTCATAGTCCTTATTAATGGTGTCTCTACACCCATCAACCCATTCTCTTGTTCCTAGATAAATTCTAAAGTCTCAAATGATTATATCAACATTATTCTTCATCACCCATAAGATAAACAACACCCTTAACCAATAATCAACACTCAACACCCCAACCCAATAATTGTTCATGCTTTTCTATCAAACCCATCAACTCATATCTCATGAACTAGGGTTTATAATCATTAAACCAATGCTAGAATCAATTAGAGGGTAAAGACATTACCTTTTTTAAGTTCCAACCCCTTGAATTCGAGTTCTAAGCTTCCTTCTCTCAACAATGATATCTCAATCAAATATCTAATGCTCTGGAGGGTTTAAAATGTTAATAAGATGTTGGAAAATTGAAATTAAATTAGAATCACCAATAGAACTTACCTTGGATGGTGGAGGGACCCTTAAGGAGTTAGGTTTTTGAGAGCTTTACTTTCTAGAGCAAGTTTTCTTGTTTTGGGGCTGTGGGGGATGAAATAGTGCTAAAAACGACTTCCCAAGCTATCCACCGCATCCCGGTTGGCACGACCGCGGTACCAACCGTATTAAATCGCTGGGACACTGCCTCACCACCGCGGTCGCGGTAAAAACGCTGCAGGACCACGGTGGTTGCACACTATTATGTAAAACGGGCATAACCTTTTTCACAGATCTCCGTTTGAGCTTCCCCATATATTATTGGAAAGCTATTTCAAAGGGCTAAAACTTTCATGTTTTGAGTTTGTCCCACTTCCCTACACACGTTCACTAAACTCTTCTGGAATATAGACCTTCTGCAAAACTAAGTCGATTTTGTCAAATCCTATGCACCTCACTTTCCATCTTGATTTTGAAACAACTATTTTCACCCATAAATCATCCCTATGGGACTTTACATGTTCAAAATATATCCTTACTACTCCTTTAGCTCATTCATACCTAAGCCGAATTTACGGGGTGTTAATATATATGTAACGACCCGACCGGTCATTTTGAGATTTTGCACTTCTCTTGCCAATTATCGGGCGTGACTTGTCCCGTGTGGTGTATTATGACTTATGCAAATTGTTGGTGTTGGGTTTCAGGTTAATCATAATGAATTTGGAAGAACTGTCTCAGTTGAAAGCTTAAAATTTGAAAGGTTTGACCAAGATTTGGCTTTCTTGTATTTGATCTCGGATTGAAATTTTATGGTTTGGGTAGCTCTGTTAGGTGATTTGGGACTTAGGAGCATGATCGGAATGCATTTTGGAGGTCCGTGGAAGTTTTAGGCTAGAATTGGCGAAATGGAGATTTCGGCGTTTTCCGGTTGATAGGTGAGATTTTGATATATAGAGGTCAGAATGAAATTCCAGAAGTTGCAATAGCTCCATTATGTCATTAATGACTTGCGTGCAAAATTTGAGGTCATTCCGGATTCATTTTATACATTTTGGCACGCGCTTTGTAAAAGGAAAAGTTTGAAACTCATAAGTCCGAATTGAGGTGTGAATTGTAGTTTCGACGTTGCTTGGCATGATTTGAAACTCCGAGTAAGTCTGCATGATATTTTAGGACTTGTTTATATATTTAGTTGACGTCCCGAGGGCCTTGGGTGGAGTTTGGATGGTTATTGGAGTTTAACTTGGGCATTTCAAGAATGTTTTGATGTTGTTCTTCAAGAGTAAGTGGTATCATACTATGCAAATGAGCTCCAAATTTATTTTTTATTGAAGCATTAGATCTTTATCAAAATTTCAAAGCCATAGTAAAAAGAATCACCCAATTCGGATATCGTATGAGAGAGTTATGCCCATTTTCGTGTCGGGAAAAAATAATTTCCCATCGCCAGCGCCCAGGGTAGCACGGGGCGCCATCCATGGCGCCGAGATTTATTTTGGCTATTGGAACCAGCTCCACAGGCAGCGCCACCTGTGGGGCCCGAATCGGAAAATGTTATAAAATGGGGTTTTTGGCCATTTTTGACAAAAATAGAGTTGGGGGAGCTCGGGTGAGGCAATTTTTCGAGCGATTTTCAAGGAAAACACCAGGGTAAGTGTTCTTAACTCAATTTTCGTTAGATTATTCGAATCCATCATTGTTTTCAACATTTAATTGGTGATTTTAGTTGGTAAAATCTTGAAAACCCTCTTGGTTTAATTTGAAGATTGGAGGGTCGAGTTGATGTCGGATTTTGGTAAAATTGGTATGGTTAAACTCGTGGGGAGATAAGGAACCCATTGATGTAAAAATTTCTGAGTTTCGAGAAGTGGGCCCGGGGCTCGGGTTTTGTTAATTTCGAGATTTTTGGTGTTTTTCGATTGTTTTTGCTTGGGCCTTGTTCCCTTAGCATATTGTGACGTATTCGTTCTGATTTTAAATAGATTCGACGTGCGTGGAGGACAATTTGAGGGGAAAAGGCATTGCGAGCTAGAGTTTTAGCAGGTTCGAGGTGAGTAATGAATGTAAATGATATCCTGAGTATTTGAAACCTCGGATTGCACATCGTATTGCTATATTGATGTGGGACACACGTTTGATGACGAGCGTGCGGTCGTATACTATTGGGGATTGTGACTTGGTCCATCCCGTATTGATGATTTTACCGCGTATTTGACTGAGACTTATTTGTTTTCATTATGCTTTGGGCTAATTGCCATATTTTGGCTTCGTGCCAACTATTTAAATCCTTCGAGGATTTTTACTACCATTTCCTCACTGTTTTGACTTATTACTTGAACTCAATCCTGTTATTCTTCCACTGTTTTACTACTCAGCCATTTTACTCAGTTTTGAGATTTAAATGATATTCTAAATAATGTTTTGGGCTAAGAAATATTGTCTTACTATTGCCCGAGGGGCTTATATGATTTCTCGACTGAGTACGGCCAAAGGCCAGATATGAGGATACTATGGGATCGGGCTGCGCGCTGCAGCAGTGTTATACTGATATGGATATATGAGGCCAAAGTGCCTAGATTTGATGCCACGGGATGGCTTGATATTGCGCTTGGGCCGTAAGGGGCCCCTCCCGGAGTCTGCACACCCCTAGTGAGCATTGTCGACGTAAAATATGGATCGGGCTGCACGCCGCAACGATATATGGATCGGGCTGCACGCCGCAATGATGTAGATATTGTTCTATGTGTTTACTTTATCTTATTTGTCTGCCATTATCTGTTGTTTGTGCTACTCCATGTGATATCTATCTGATTGCCTGGCATTATCTGTTAATTGAGTGTTGTGCCCGAGAGGCGGATTTCCGTGCTTATCTGCACTATTCGTTTTGCACCCATTTGCGTAACTGTTGAGAAAGTCATTTTCAAAAGAGGTTTTAAACTAAGCTAAGATATTTCTAAAGATTTCACAGCTTCACTATTTTTCTCAAAGAGTTTTTCACTGCTTCTATACAGCATGTTGGTTGCTTTACGTGATTTCTTACTGCTCAGTTGTTATTTACCTTTATCACTCACTGAGTCGGAGTACTCACATTACTCCATGCACCTTGTGTGGATATGCATGTATTTATACACCCGGTAGCGGGTTTTTGTCTGATCAGAGGCAGAGCTATTAGAGTTTAGTGAGGTGGCTGTCGGCGTTCGCAACACCCTTTTTTTCCCTTTTATTCATTATTCCTGTTTTGTATAATTTGACCTTGTAGTTGTATTTACACCCTAATAGATGCTCGTGACTTGTGACACCCCGATTTTGGCTGTGTCGGGATGGTTTCTACTTTTGTTATCGTACTTCCACAAATTATGGTTACTATATCCTGCCTTAGAACTATTTATGATATTTAACAGTTTAAAAGAGGTATTCTGTTTTTGGTCTGGCTGGCCTTGTCTTCACGAGAGGCGCCATCACGACCGGGTTCGGGGATTTGGATCGTGACTATATATATATATATATTGAGTTTAAGAGTGTGCCATAGAGTGGTTTGACCTTTTCATAGGGGTGGGCATAGTTTGGGCAAAACCGGAAATCAGAACTGAAATTCGTATTTTTGGATTTTCGGATACGGATTGGATTTTGGATTTCGAATTAGACATTGGATTTGGTACATCTAAAAACCGAGAATTTTCATACTTTATATTCAGTCAATTATCCATATGCCACTGATAATATATCCAATACCCTATTCATTAGATATTATCTCATAAATTCAATATTAATTACTAAGTTATTATCAGAATATTTTCTATTTGGACATGATTTTACTATTGCTACCTCTTATCGACCGTATTAATGTCTCTGTTGCATTTTTTTAATAATAATTTCATTACTTAAATACTTTATCTGGATGATTGCGGTGAGAATGAGGAACTTTTAATGCAATTTCACTACTAGAAATTCGGAAAAAGCGACCACAAAAAGCGACCAAAGTTGGTCGCTTATTGGCCAAAAAGCGACCAAATAGCGACCAAAATGGGTTGGTAGATATTAAGCTGATCCCTTTACATTAGGGACCAAAGTTGGTCGCCAATTAGCGATCAACTTTGGTCTCTAAGGTAAAAGGACCAAATATTCCTGTAAAGAAAGTAGCGACCAACGTTGGTCGCTATATTATTTTAATAATATAAATTTGGTGGCCAACATTGGTCTCCACATGTAAATTTATTTATTTATTATTCATCATAAAAAAGCGACCAACTTTGGTCTGAGAAGAAAATATTATATTTTAAAATCTGGAAAATAGAGACCAAAGTTGGTCGCTTTATTATTAATTTTTATAATTATTTTTTAAAATAAGATTCGCCAACTGCAAGAATTAATTTTTTTAATTATAAGCGACCAACTTTGGTTGCCATATTTCCAGAAATTATTTTTTTAAAATGGAATAGCGACCAAAGTTGGTCGCTTTTGAGAAATCTGGGTTAAATAGCGACCAAGGTTGGTCGCTATTGCCCAGAAAATTGTTTTTTTAAGTGAAAAGAGACCAACTAGAGACCAAAGTTGGTCGCTTTTCTTGGTATATTTTTGGCAGAAACTGCCTATTTTGGCAGCTACACCACCTGCCAGCTTACCAAAAATCCTAAACAGGCATTTTATGCCAACAACAACAACAATAATTAAAAGCAACAAAGTATAAAGTTCAATAGAACTAACACATTAAGCTAACAAAACTAAGTTAACGCTTATTACAAGTCCATTCGAAAATTGGTTCTATTGTCTAGTTCAAAGTATATAAAGTACTCAAGGAGTGTTCTTTCAGCATCCTCGTCCGAAAGTTGGATTGCCTCGCCCGACTCATTAGGTGGCTGACTTCGTATGAATTCCCCCACATCAGTTGTGAAGCAAACCTATAAGAAAAATTATATTGAATTAGTATTTCAAAATTTATATAAAAGTAAATCAAAATACTTAATTAAAAGTAAAAAACTTACATGTATAGTCGAGGCTCGACCCTCGACCCACATTTCTGAATCAGTCTCTTTCTTTTTCTTTACAATACGAGTTTCATTGAATAGCTCATCTTGCTTCATTGGCATCATAAAGCTGTCTGGTGGCTTTGGTGATTATCCTTGTGGTACTATTACTCGGGATGAACTTGGATATAGTATCTGACAGGGTGTGTCTTTGATCAATTGTTGTTCTCATTAGTGACAATGATGATGAGAAGGTAATGATATGTGTTTCAAATAGTGATGGTGTAGGTAGGAATTTAACATTTCCTAAGTAGATAAAAGAGGTTATAGAGGAATTCTCTACTTCATTTTCCAAGAGGAAAAGAAGTTTAATTGAGAGTGACAAGGTTGATGGTGATGGAATATTTTCCTTTGGTCGTGTCAGTTCCCATAAAACGGGGATCATAAGACTCTATGATGACAAAGACGAAAGGAAATTTTATTCTCAACTTTCTTCCAAGTCTGATCTATACAAGCTTAATGGGATAGGTGATATTTCTTCGGATTCAGACAATGATTTGACTGACAAAAGTATGGAAATACTAATAAAAAGAATTAAAGGTAAAACGTTTCTCTTGGTAGAGAAGGATGCTGAACTCTGCATGAACGTGAAACATCCTACTCTTCCAAGAAAAATGTTTTACCTTTAATTCTTTTTATTAGCACTCAAATCATTGTCTGAATCCGAATAAATATCACCAATTCCATTAAGCTTTTACGGATCATACTTGGAAGAAAGTTGAGAATAAAACTTCCTTTCGTCTTTGTCGTCATAAAGTCTTATGATCCCCGTTTTATGGGAACTGCCACGACCAACGGAAAACATTTCCTCACCATCAACCTTGTCACTCTCAATTAAACTTCTTTTCCTCTTGGAAAATGAAGTAGAGAATTACTCTATAACCTCTTCTTTTATCTACTTAGAAAATGTTAAATTCCTACCTACACCATCACTATTTGAAACACATGACATTGCCTTCTCATCATCATTGTCGCTAATGAGAAGAACAATTAAAGGCACACTCTACCGGGTATTGTATCTTAGTTATTCTTGGTGGAAGTTCCATTGCATGTCTAATAAAGTCATCAACCCCTTCTACAAAATCCTCTCGCAATCGAAAATTCCAATACATAAACCAAAATTTCAATTTATAAACTAAAATTTCAATATATAAACCAAAATTTCAATTCATATCCTAAAGGTTCAACTCATATCCACAAAAGTTCAAGTCATATCCTAAAATTTTAATTTATAATCTAAAATTCCAATACATAAACCAAAATTTCAATTCATATCCTAAAGGTTCAACTCATATCTACAAAAGTTCAAGTCATATCCTAAAATTTTAATTTATGAACTAAAATTCCAATACATAAACCAAAATTTCAATTCATATCCTAAAGGTTCAACTCATATCTACAAAAGTTCAAGTCATATCTTAAAATTTCAATTTATAATCTAAAATTCCAATACATAAACCAAAATTTCAATTCATATCCTAAAGGTTCAACTCATATCCACAAAAGTTCAAGTCATATCCTAAAATTTCAATTTATAATCTAAAATTCCAATACATAAACCAAAATTTCAATTCATATCCTAAAGGTTCAACTCATATCCACAAAAGTTCAAGTCATATCCTAAAATTTCAATTTATAATCTAAAATTCCAATACATAAACCAAAATTTCAATTCATATCCTAAAGGTTCAACTCATATCCTAAATATTTCAAGTCATATCCTAAAATTTCAATTGATAAACTAAAATTTCAATTCATATCCTAAAGGTTCAACTCATTTCCACAAAATTTCAAGTCATATCCTAAAATTTCAATTTATAATCTAAAATTCCAATACATAAACCAAAATTTCAATTCATATTGTGATGACCCAAAAATGTCATCTTTAATTTAAAATATTTATTTCTGTGTTTTATGAAAATGTCGAGAACTTACCTGATATGATTTTAGTATCACCTGGGTAATTAATGTGAATGTCGTTCCTTTTCTAGTAATATATTACTTATGAGGCCAATGTTGGTATTGTTTTCATGTTGGGTTACGTTGATAGGATTATGTATATGTTGTTAGGATTGGTTTTTGGGATTCTCTGACAGGTGGATAGGCCCAGTTACAAAGGAAACTCTGGCGAAATTTTTGGAAATTTTGGGAGTTAGTAAAAATTCGGAAAAAAATTGGAAGGTGCGAAATAAGAGGTGAGTTATGTTATGCGTTTAGGGGCGAATTCTACTTCTCATCCGAGGACTATTAACATGATGTATACCAATTGGATATGATATCAAGCATACTAAACATACTATAAGTGATATAGGGTCTAAGGAAAAAGCCTAAGACTAAGACAAGTTGGAAGAGTTCATGATAGGCTAAGATTTCAAATGAGTTCGCGCAAGCCCCCAATTTGAACGAGCCTATATAAATATGTGTAAAGTTTTATATGATGAACAACCTATAATATGAAAGGTCTTTGAGTCTAGTTTCCAATGCTTCAAACCGTTCTCCATTTAGACATTTCTACACAAAGTTATGATCAAATTACCAAAGGCTGGAAAAATGCGATCCTATGTCAAATCTGCGACCGCAAATCCTGTCGCATTTCTGACTTTGCAGTCGCATTTCTGTCGCAAACTGGGATAGTGTAGCCCAGTTTGGGCGCTGATTTTGCGGTGCATTATGCGGCCAACATTCTCATTTTGCGGTCCGTTTTGCTATAGCAAACCCGACATCCGAGGGTTAATTTTCCTATTTTATAACCCGACCCCATTTTAATATATAGTCTTTGGGGATTCATTTGGGGTCATTCTCTGCTGATTTTAGACAGAGGTGAGAGCATTTTAGAAAGAGGAGGAGGAACCCAACATTTAAATCATCCAAATCTTGCATCAATCTTCAAGAATCAAGGAACCCAATCACAAAATCATCATCTAAGAGGTAAGGATTCCATACCCTAGTCTTTTATTTCAAGTTTGGGGTAAAGATGGGTGATTATGAGTATGATTATTGGGTGTAAGAGTATTATAAATACATAAATGTGTGCAAGTAAGGTTTGTTGGAAGATTGTTGAGTTCATATGGGTAAAAATTGGGTTGAAAATGGTTGAAATCTTCAAAGAATTTAATTGAAGATTTGAAAGGCGATCCGATGTCGGAATTCAATAATTTTTGTATGGTTGAACTCGTATCGAAACGGGTGTTCGGATTTTGTAGGGTTTTCAAGGACTCAAAATGTGGGTCCCGATGTCGATTTTAAATGAATTTTGGATTTTAATCCAGAATAGTAGTAATTTCATATGGAATTAATTTCTACTACTTATATTGAGTATATTAAATTATTTGTGACTAGATTTGAAGCATTCAGACATGAATTTTCAAGGCGAAGGTTTATTGGAATCTTCAATTTGGTTGCAAAGCGAGGTAAGTGTTTGGTCTAACCTTAGCTTGAGGGAATAGGAGTTTATTCTTATTTGCTACTTGCTATTTGTCGAGTACGGCGTATAGGCATGGTGACGAGTATCTATACGTTGGTGTCTAGCATGACCGCGAGTCCTTATATTGTGAATATTCGAATTTTGTTATATCTTCCATGATTAAATGATGACTTCTATATGTTGTGAAGGGCATGTGAAATACTAAGTAAGGAGCTTTGGCTCAAGTTATAAAATGAATTACTAAGTAAGAATGAAAGAAAGAGAAAGAATTATTGAATTATTCCCTTGCCGAGATAATTATGGAATTGTTGATATATTCCTTGCCGGGAATTTTATTGTTAATTGTTGTGCCCTTATTGGAATCCCGATTATTATCCAGTTTACTTCCTTGCCCCTTATCTGTGATTGTTGTTTGGGTGAGGAAGAGTGATAAAGCACGAAGGGTGATGGCGTGTATTGTTTGATATGGTGAGGAAAGAGTGTAAAGCACGAAGGGTGATGTCGTGTCGTACGATTTTCCATCCGTACTGATATCTATTGATTATATTGCGATGAAAGGGAGTAAAAGCAAGAAGGGTGATGCCGTGTACATGATTATAATATGATTGATTTGGTGAGGATGAGAGCAAAAGCACGAAGGGTGATGCCGTGTACAGTTTTATTTTATATATTGCTTGGGTGAGGAAGAGAGTAAAAGCACGAAGGGTGATGCCATGCAAATTGTTGATTCCTTTTGATACTTGTTGATATTATGACTTTGTTGTCTCCTTCTTTTATTGAATATTTCTTTTTGAAACTATTACCTCCACATAGCATGTTTCCCCTCACACATTGATTGGTTGCTTCCAGTACTTCCTTTGTTGTCTATATATATGCTTGAACTGCACAGGTTTATTTGGTTGTCTGGTCCTAGCCTCGTCACTACTTCGCCGGGGTTAGGCTAGGCACTTATCAGCACATGGGGTCGGTTGTGCTGATACTACACTCTGTGCTCTTTCGTACAAATATAGGTTTCGGGCAGAAGCAGCAGTAGCGCGGGTGTGAGCAGTCAGACTAGTGAGACACCGAGGTAGCCTTGTAGGCGTTCGCAGGCCCGGCGTCTCCTCTATCTATTATTTTAGTCTGTTATCTCATTGTATTCGAGACAAACAGTTTATTATTTTCTTTCAGACGGTTGTATTCAGTATTCTTTGAAGTTCGTGAGTAATGTGACACCAGTTCTTGGGTAGAGATTTATGTTGGATTCCGCATTTTCATTCAGTCACTTTAATTTAAGTCTTCCGCATATTTATTTAATTCAGTCATTTTTCATGCTATTACTAATATTTGATAAAAGAAATAATTTATAAAAGATAAAAGTAGTTAAGAGTTGGCTTGCCTAGCTCTTATTAGTAGGCGGCATCACGACTCCCGAGGGTGGGAATTCCGAGTCGTGACAAGTTGGTATCAGAGCTCTAGGTTACATAGGTCTCATAACTCACAAACAAGCTTAGTAGAGTCTGAGGGATCGGTTTGGAGACGTCTGTATTTATCCCCAGAGGCTGCAGAGTTAGGAAAATTTGACATTTGTTCCTTCTTTTCGTGTGGATTTGTTCCTCAAACGCTAATTGAATTTCTACTCTGTTCTTTTGCAGATGTCGAGAACACGTGTTTCCTCATCTACCGCTCAGCAGCCCAAGCTCCTACAAGCAGCTTCCACTAGGGGCAGAGGGCGAGGCCGAGGCCGTGTTAGAGGCCGAGGTAGGGGTAGAGCTCATCCCCGAGCAACAGCACTAGTGGCGGAGCCTCAGCAATTCCGATGGGCCCACCTCAGGTCCCTGAGGGGTTCATTGCCACCCTAGTTCTTCATGACGCTCTGGTCCGATTGGTGGGCCTCATGGAGAGTGTCACTCGAGCGGGTTTGCTTCCAGTAGCACCAGCCACTTCTCAGGCTGGAGGAGGGGCTTAGACTCCTGTTACGTGCACTCCGGAGCCAGTAGCTCCCCAAGTTCAGGTTCCAGTGGTTCATCCAGCTATGGCGGTTCAGTCGGGTGTAATGGCTCAGCCCGACGATGGAGCGGCTATGTCCATCGATGCCTTATGGAGATTGGACAGGTTTACCACTAACACTTTTAGCGGTGCATCTTCTGAGGATCCCCAAGATTATTTAGATAGCTGTCATGAGGTTTTCAGGAACATGGGGATAGTTGAGACCAACGGGGTTGATTTTGCTACCTTTCGACTGTCTAGATCCTCCAAGACTTGGTGGAGAGATTATTGCTTAGCTAGACCAGCCAGTTCGCCTTCAGTGACTTGGGAGCAGTTCACAGTGTTGTTTCTGGAAAAGTTTCTCCCCCTGACTCAGAGAGAGGCCTTTCGGAGGCAGTTTGAGCGCCTTCAGCAGGGTTCCATGACGGTCACCTAGTATGAGACCAGGTTTATTGATCTAGCTCGCCATGATCTTGTCATACTTCCCACCGAGAGAGAGAGGGTGAGGAGGTTTATTGATGGTCTTATTCAGCCGATTCATCTTCAGATGGCAAAGGAGGCTGGGAGTGAGATCACATTTCAGGAGACGGCCAATGTGGCCCGCAGAGTTGAGATGGTTCTGCCACAGGGAGATGGTCATGGGTAGGATAAAAAGCCCCGTCATTCGGGCAGATTCAATGGTACCTCGTCTAGAGGTAGAGATTCATATGGTAGAGGCCATCCTCCTAGGCCCTTTCAGTCAGCTCTCCAGGTCTCACATGGTACTTCAGGTGGTTGCGGTTCTCAGACACACTATTTGGATCAGCAGCCTTACAGTGCACCACTATGTCCTATCAGTGCACCGCCGCTTCAGAGTTTCCGAAGTGGTCATTCAGGTCGACAGGGTCAGCAGCCGAGAGCTTGTTACACTTGTGGTGATACAGCTCACTTTGCCAGGTTTTGCCCTCGAGCACCGGTTAGCTCTCAGCATCAGGGTTCTCGTGCTATGGTACAGGCACCAGGTGTTCCACAGTCTGCCCAGCCAGTTAGAGGTGGGGGTAGAGGTGCTATAGGTGGAGGTAGAGGTCCTAGAGGTAGAGCTCAGGCCACCAAAGGTAGATTCCAACAAGCGGCAGGCCGTCCTAGAGAGGTAGTTCAGGGTGGTGGGGCCCAGCCCCCGATGTTATGATCTTCCAGCCAGGCCAGAGGCTGGGTCTTCAGATGCAGTCATTACAGGTACTATTCTGGTTTGTGATAGAGAGACTTCAGTGTTATTTGATCCAGGGTCTAAGTATTCGTATGTGTCCTCTTATTTTGCACTGTACCTGATTCTGCCTAGTGATCCACTGAGTATTCCTATTTATATGTCTACACTGGTGGGTGATTCTATTGTGGTCGATCGAGTTCGTCGTTCCTGTATTGTGGTGATTGGGGGTCTTGAGACCCGTGTTGATTTGTTGCTTTTAGATATGGTCGACTTCAATGTTATATTGGGGATGGACTGGTTATTACCTTACCACGCTATCTTGGACTATCATGCCAAGACTGTGACCTTAGCCTTACCGAATTTTCCCCGTTTAGAGTGGATAGGGACTCCTGGTTATTCTACCATAGTGTTATTTCGTATGTGAAGGCTCGGCATATGGTCGAGAAGGGGTGTTTGGCTTATTTGGCTTATGTTCGTGATTCCAGTGCTGAGGTTCCCTCTATTGATTCTGTGCTTGTGGTTCACGAATTTGTTGAGGTTTTCCCTTCAGACCTGCCGGGTATGCCACCCGACAGGGATATTAATTTCTGCATTGATTTGGCTCCGAGCACTCATCCCATTTTCATTCCGCCATATCGCATGGCCCCGCCAGAGTTGAAGGAGTTGAAGGAGCAGTTGCAAGACCTGCTTGAGAAGTGTTTCATTAGACCCAGTGTTTCGCCGTGGGGTGTGCCGGTGTTGTTTGTAAAGAAAAAGGATGGTTTGATGAGAATGTGCATTGATTACTGGCAATTGAACAAGGTTACAATCAAGAATAAGTATCCACTACCGAGGATTGATGATTTGTTCGATCAGCTTTAGGGTGCCAAGGTGTTTCCAAGATAGACTTGAGATCTGTCTACCATCAATTGAGGATTAAGGCATCCGATGTCCCTAGGACAGCTTTCCGCACTCGGTACGGACATTATGAGTTCTTCCTTATGTCATTTGGGCTGACAAATGCCCTAGCAGATTTCATGGATCTGATGAACCGAGTGTTTAGGCCTTATTTAGACTTGTTCATGATAGTCTTTATTGATGACATATTGATATACTCCCACCGCCAGGAGGAGCATAAAAAGTATCTCATAGTGGCTCTTCAGACTCTGAAGGATAGTCAACTATATGCAAAATTTTCAAAGTGTGAGTTTTGGTTGAGTTCAGTTGCATTTCTGGGTCATATTGTATCAGCAAAGGGTATTCAGGTCGATCCGAAAAAGATTGAGGCAGTCAAGAACTGGCCTAGACCGACATCATCTACAGAGATTCGGAGTATCTTGGGATTGGCAGGCTACTATCGTCGGTTCGTAGAGGGGTTTTCGTCCATTGCAGCCCTGATGACTAGATTGACCCAGAAGGGTGCCTAGTTTAGATGGTCAGACGAGTGCGAGACGAGTTTTCAGAAGCTCAAGACAGCCTTGACTACGACACCGGTATTGGTTTTGCCCACAGGTTCAGGGCCTTATACAGTCTATTATGATGCTTCCCGTATTGGGTTTGGTACAGTGTTGATGCAGGATGGCAAAGTCATTGCCTATGCTTCGAGACAGTTGAAGATTCATGAGAAGAACTATCCAGTTCATAATTTGGAGTTAGCAGCCATTATGCACGCATTGAAGATTTGGAGGCATTATCTATATGGTGTGTCGTGTGAGGTGTTCACGGATCATAAGAGTCTTCAGTATTTGTTCAAGCAAAAGGAGTTGAATTTGATGCAGAAAAGGTGGTTGGAGTTGTTGAAAGATTATGATATCACTATCTTATATCACCCGGGAAAGGCCAATGTGGTGGCCGATGCTTTGAGTATGAACTCAGCCAGTATAGGCAGTCTTACTTTTACTCCGATCAGTCAAAGGCCACTTGCTTTGGATGTTCAGGCTTTGGCAAATCAATTTGTGAGGTTGGATATTTCTGAGCCTAGTCGAATATTGGCTTGCACGATCGCTCGTTCTTCATTATTGGAGCGTATCCGTGATCGATAGTTTGATGATCCCCATTTGTGTGTCCTTAGAGACACGGTGCAGCGAGGAGGTGCCAAGCAGGTTACATTAGATGCTGATGGAGTTTTGAGATTGCAAGGGCGAGTTTGTGTGCCTAATGTTGATAGGATTCGAGAGTTGATTTTAGATGAGGCCCATAGTTCCCGGTATTCTATTCATCCAGGCACCGCGAAGATGTATCAGGATTTAAGGCAACATTATTGGTAGCATAGAATGAAGAAGGATATTGTTGCACATGTGGCTCGGTGTTTGAATTGTCAACAGGTTAAGTATGAGCATCAGAGGCCTGATGGATTATTTCAAAGGATTGAGCTTCCCGAGTAGAAGTAGGAGCGAATCACTATGGACTTCGTTACTGGACTTTCGCTGACTCGGAGGAAGTTTGACGCAGTTTGGGTCATTGTTGATAGGCTGACCAAGTCAGCGCATTTCATTCCCGTGGCAGTCTCCTATTCGTCCGAGAGGTTAGCTGAGATCTATATCCGAGAGATTGTTCGCCTTCATTGTGTGCCGGTATCTATCATTTCGGACCGAGGTACGCAGTTCACCTCACGTTTCTGGAGAGCAGTTCAGCAAGAGTTAGGCACCCAGGTTGAGTTGAGTACAACATTTAACTATTCAGATATTGGAGGACATGCTCCGAGCTTGTGTTATTGACTTTGGAGGTTCGTGGGATCAGTTCTTGTTTTTAGCGGAGTTTGCCTACAACAACAGCTACCAGTCGAGTATCCAGATGGCTCCTTATGAGGCTTTATATGGTAGGCTGTGTCGATCTCCGGTTGGACGGTTTGAGCTGGGAGAGGCTCGGTTATTAGGTACAGATTTGGTTCAGGAGGCCTTGGACAAGGTCAGGATCATTCAGGATAGGCTTCGTACAGCTCAGTCCAGGCAAAAGAGCTATGCATATCGTAAGGTTCGAGATGTAGCGTTCATGGTTGGTGAATGGGTATTGCTCTGAGTGTCGCTTATGAAGGGCGTGATGAGATTCGGGAAGAAGGGCAAGATTAGCCCTAGGTTCATTGGCCCGTTCGAGATTCTTGATCGAGTGGGAGAGGTGGCTTATAGACTTGCATTACTACCTAGCTTATCAGCCGTGCATCCAGTTTTTCATGTGTCTATGCTCCGAAATATCACGGCGATCCATCCCACGTGTTAGATTTCAGTACTGTCCAGTTGGACAAGGACTTATCTTATGAGGAGGAGCCGGTAGCTATTTTAGACCGGCAAGTTCGTCAGTTGAGATCGAAGATTTTTCCCTCTATTCGTGTACAGTAGAGAGGTCAGCCTATTGAGGCATCGACCTAGGAGTCCGAATTGGACATGCGGAGTAAATATCCACATCTTTTCACCAGCTTGGGTAATTTTCTAATTCCGTTCGAGGACGAACGTTTGCTTTAGAGGTGGAGAATGTGATGACCCAAAAATGTCATCTTTAATTTAAAATATTTATTTCTGTGTTTTATGAAAATGTCGAGAACTTACCTGATATGAGTTTAGTATCACCTGAGTAATTAATGTGAATGTCGTTCCTTTTCTAGTAATATATTACTTATGAGGCCAATGTTGGTATTGTTTTCATGTTGGGTTACGTTGATTGGATTATGTATATGTTGTTAGGATTGGTTTTTGGGATTCTCTGACAGGTGGATAGGCCCAGATACAAAGGAAACTCTGGCGAAATTTTTGGAAATTTTGGGAGTTAGTAAAAATTCAGAAAAAAATTGAAAGGTGCGAAATAAGAGGTGAGTTATATTATTCATTTGGGGGCGAATTCTACTTCTCATTCGAGGACTATTAACATGATGTATACCAATTGGATATGATAGCAAGCGTACGAAACATACTATAAGTGATATGGGGTCTGAGGAAAAAGCCTAAAACTAAGCCAAGTTGGAAGAGTTCATGATAGGCTAAGATTTCAAATGAGTTCGCGCAAGCCCCCACTTTGAACGAGCCTATCTAGATATATATAAGGTTTTATGTGATGAACAACCTATAATATGAAATGTCTTTGAGTCTAGTTCTAACGCTTCAAACCGTTTGTCATTTGGACATTTCTACACAAAGTTATGATCAAATTACCAAAGGCTGGAAAAATGCGATCCTATGTCAAATCTGCGACCGCAAATCCTGTCGCATTTCTGACTTTGCGGTCGCATTTCTGTCGCAAACTGGGACAGTGTAGCCCAGTTTTGGGCATCGATTTTGCGGTGCATTATGCGGCCAGCACTCTCGTTTTGCGGTCCATTTTTCTATAGCAAACCCGACATCGGAGGGTTAATTTCCCTATTTTTATAACCCGACCCCATTTTAATATATAGTCTTTGGGGAGTCATTTGGGGTCATTCTCTGCTGATTTTAGACAGAGGTGAGAGCATTTTAGATAGAGGAGGAGGAACCCAACATTTAAATCATCCAAATCTTCCATCAATCTTCAAGAATCAAGGAACCCAATCACAAGAGCATCATCTAAGAGGTAATGATTCCATACCCTAGTCTTTCATTTCGAGTTTGGGGTAAAGATGGGTGATTATGAGTATAATTATTGGGTGTAAGAGTATTATAAATACATATATGTGTGCAAGTAAGGTTTGTTGGAAGATTGTTGAGTTTATATGGGTAAAGAGTGGGTTGAAAATGGTTGAAATCTTCAAAGACTTTAATTGAAGATTTGAAAGGCGATCCAATGTCAGAATTCAATAATTTTTGTATGGTTGAACTCGTATCGAAACGGGTGTTCGGATTTTGTATGTTTTCCAGGATTCAAAATGTGAGTCTCGATGTCGATTTTAAATGAATTTCGGATTTTAATCCGGAATAGTAGTAATTTCATATGGAATTAATTTCTACTACTTGTATTGAGTATATTAAATTATTTGTGACTAGATTTGAAACCTTCAGACATGAATTTTCAAGGCGAAGGTTTATTGAAATCTTGAATTTGGTTGCAAAGCGAGGTAAGTGTTTGGTCTAACCTTAGCTTGAGGTAATAGGAGTTGATTCTTATTTGCTACTTGCTATTTGTCGAGTACGACGTATAGGCATGGTGACGAGTATCTATACGTTAGTGTCTAGCATGACCGTGAGTCCTTATATTGCGAATATTCGAATTTTGTTATATCTTCCATGATTAAATGATGACTTCTATATGTTGTGAAGGGCATGTGAAAGAAATTGTGATATTTAATATTTAAGGAGCGTTGGCTCAAGTTATAAAATGAATTACTAAGTAAGAATAAAAGAAAGAGAAAGAATTGTTGAATTATTCCCTTGCTAAGATAATTGTGGAATTGTTGATATATTCCTTGCCGGGAATTTTATTGTTAATTGTTGTGCACTTATTGGAATCCCGATTATTATCCAGTTTACTTCCTTGCCCCTTATCTGTGATTGTTGTTTGGGTGAGGAAGAGTGATAAAGCACGAAGGGTGATGCTGTGTATTGTTTGATATGGTTAGGAAAGAGTGTAAAGCACGAAGGGTGATGCAGTGTCGTACGATGTGCCATCCGTACTGATATCTATTGATTATATTGTGAGAAAAGAGAGTAAAAGCACGAAGGGTGATGCCGTGTACATGATTAATGATACGATTGATTTGGTGAGGATGAGAGTAAAAGCACGAAGGGTGATGTCGTGTACAGTTTTATTTTATATATTGCTTGGGTGAGGAAGAGAGTAAAAGCATGAAGGGTGATGCCATGCAAATTGTCGATTCCTTTTGATACTTGTTGATATTATGACTTTGTTGTCTCCTTCTTTTATTGAATATTTCTATTTGAAACTGTTACCTCCCCACAGCATGTTTCCCCTCCCACATTGATTGGTTGCTTCTAGTACTTTCTTTGTTGTATGTATATATACTTGAACTACACATGTTTATTTGGTTGTCTGGTCCTAGCCTCGTCACTACTTCACCGGGGTTAGGCTAGGCAGTTACCAGCACATGGGGTCAGTTGTGCTGATACTACACTCTATGCTCTTTTGCACAGATACAGGTTTTGGGCAGCATCAGCAGTAGCGCGGGTGTGAGCAGTCAAACTAGTGAGACACCGAGGTAGCCTTGTAGGCGTTCGTAGGCCTGGCGTCTCCTCTATATATTATTTTAGTCTGTTATCTCATTGTATTCGAGACAAACTGTTTATTATTTTCTTTCAGACGATTGTATTCAGTATTCTTAGAAGTTCGTGAGTAATGTAACACCAGTTCTTGGGTAGAGATTTATGTTGGATTCTGCATTTTCATTCAGTCACTTTAATTTAAGTCTTCCGCATATTTATTTAATTCAGTCATTTTTCATGCTATTACTAATATTTGATAAAAGAAATAATTTATAAAAGATAAAAGTAGTTAAGAGTTGGCTTGCCTAGCTCTTATTAGTAGGCGCCATCACGACTCCCGAGGGTGGGAATTCCGAGTCGTGACAAGTTGGTATCAGAGCTCTAGGTTACATAGGTCTCATAACTCACAAACAAGCTTAGTAGAGTCTGAGGGATCGGTTTGGAGACGTCTGTATTTATCCCCAGAGGCTGCAGAGTTAGGAAAATTTGACATTTGTTCCTTCTTTTCGTGTGGATTTGTTCCTCAAACGCTAATTGAATTTCTACTCTGTTCTTTTGCAGATGTCGAGAACACGTGTTTCCTCATCTACCGCTCAGCAGCCCAAGCTCCTACAAGCAGCTTCCACTAGGGGCAGAGGGCGAGGCCGAGGCCGTGTTAGAGGCCGAGGTAGGGGTAGAGCTCATCCCCGAGCAACAGCACTAGTGGCGGAGCCTCAGCAATTCCGATGGGCCCACCTCAGGTCCCTGAGGGGTTCATTGCCACCCTAGTTCTTCATGACGCTCTGGTCCGATTGGTGGGCCTCATGGAGAGTGTCACTCGAGCGGGTTTGCTTCCAGTAGCACCAGCCACTTCTCAGGCTGGAGGAGGGGCTTAGACTCCTGTTACGTGCACTCCGGAGCCAGTAGCTCCCCAAGTTCAGGTTCCAGTGGTTCATCCAGCTATGGCGGTTCAGTCGGGTGTAATGGCTCAGCCCGACGATGGAGCGGCTATGTCCATCGATGCCTTATGGAGATTGGACAGGTTTACCACTAACACTTTTAGCGGTGCATCTTCTGAGGATCCCCAAGATTATTTAGATAGCTGTCATGAGGTTTTCAGGAACATGGGGATAGTTGAGACCAACGGGGTTGATTTTGCTACCTTTCGACTGTCTAGATCCTCCAAGACTTGGTGGAGAGATTATTGCTTAGCTAGACCAGCCAGTTCGCCTTCAGTGACTTGGGAGCAGTTCACAGTGTTGTTTCTGGAAAAGTTTCTCCCCCTGACTCAGAGAGAGGCCTTTCGGAGGCAGTTTGAGCGCCTTCAGCAGGGTTCCATGACGGTCACCTAGTATGAGACCAGGTTTATTGATCTAGCTCGCCATGATCTTGTCATACTTCCCACCGAGAGAGAGAGGGTGAGGAGGTTTATTGATGGTCTTATTCAGCCGATTCATCTTCAGATGGCAAAGGAGGCTGGGAGTGAGATCACATTTCAGGAGACGGCCAATGTGGCCCGCAGAGTTGAGATGGTTCTGCCACAGGGAGATGGTCATGGGTAGGATAAAAAGCCCCGTCATTCGGGCAGATTCAATGGTACCTCGTCTAGAGGTAGAGATTCATATGGTAGAGGCCATCCTCCTAGGCCCTTTCAGTCAGCTCTCCAGGTCTCACATGGTACTTCAGGTGGTTGCGGTTCTCAGACACACTATTTGGATCAGCAGCCTTACAGTGCACCACTATGTCCTATCAGTGCACCGCCGCTTCAGAGTTTCCGAAGTGGTCATTCAGGTCGACAGGGTCAGCAGCCGAGAGCTTGTTACACTTGTGGTGATACAGCTCACTTTGCCAGGTTTTGCCCTCGAGCACCGGTTAGCTCTCAGCATCAGGGTTCTCGTGCTATGGTACAGGCACCAGGTGTTCCACAGTCTGCCCAGCCAGTTAGAGGTGGGGGTAGAGGTGCTATAGGTGGAGGTAGAGGTCCTAGAGGTAGAGCTCAGGCCACCAAAGGTAGATTCCAACAAGCGGCAGGCCGTCCTAGAGAGGTAGTTCAGGGTGGTGGGGCCCAGCCCCCGATGTTATGATCTTCCAGCCAGGCCAGAGGCTGGGTCTTCAGATGCAGTCATTACAGGTACTATTCTGGTTTGTGATAGAGAGACTTCAGTGTTATTTGATCCAGGGTCTAAGTATTCGTATGTGTCCTCTTATTTTGCACTGTACCTGATTCTGCCTAGTGATCCACTGAGTATTCCTATTTATATGTCTACACTGGTGGGTGATTCTATTGTGGTCGATCGAGTTCGTCGTTCCTGTATTGTGGTGATTGGGGGTCTTGAGACCCGTGTTGATTTGTTGCTTTTAGATATGGTCGACTTCAATGTTATATTGGGGATGGACTGGTTATTACCTTACCACGCTATCTTGGACTATCATGCCAAGACTGTGACCTTAGCCTTACCGAATTTTCCCCGTTTAGAGTGGATAGGGACTCCTGGTTATTCTACCATAGTGTTATTTCGTATGTGAAGGCTCGGCATATGGTCGAGAAGGGGTGTTTGGCTTATTTGGCTTATGTTCGTGATTCCAGTGCTGAGGTTCCCTCTATTGATTCTGTGCTTGTGGTTCACGAATTTGTTGAGGTTTTCCCTTCAGACCTGCCGGGTATGCCACCCGACAGGGATATTAATTTCTGCATTGATTTGGCTCCGAGCACTCATCCCATTTTCATTCCGCCATATCGCATGGCCCCGCCAGAGTTGAAGGAGTTGAAGGAGCAGTTGCAAGACCTGCTTGAGAAGTGTTTCATTAGACCCAGTGTTTCGCCGTGGGGTGTGCCGGTGTTGTTTGTAAAGAAAAAGGATGGTTTGATGAGAATGTGCATTGATTACTGGCAATTGAACAAGGTTACAATCAAGAATAAGTATCCACTACCGAGGATTGATGATTTGTTCGATCAGCTTTAGGGTGCCAAGGTGTTTCCAAGATAGACTTGAGATCTGTCTACCATCAATTGAGGATTAAGGCATCCGATGTCCCTAGGACAGCTTTCCGCACTCGGTACGGACATTATGAGTTCTTCCTTATGTCATTTGGGCTGACAAATGCCCTAGCAGATTTCATGGATCTGATGAACCGAGTGTTTAGGCCTTATTTAGACTTGTTCATGATAGTCTTTATTGATGACATATTGATATACTCCCACCGCCAGGAGGAGCATAAAAAGTATCTCATAGTGGCTCTTCAGACTCTGAAGGATAGTCAACTATATGCAAAATTTTCAAAGTGTGAGTTTTGGTTGAGTTCAGTTGCATTTCTGGGTCATATTGTATCAGCAAAGGGTATTCAGGTCGATCCGAAAAAGATTGAGGCAGTCAAGAACTGGCCTAGACCGACATCATCTACAGAGATTCGGAGTATCTTGGGATTGGCAGGCTACTATCGTCGGTTCGTAGAGGGGTTTTCGTCCATTGCAGCCCTGATGACTAGATTGACCCAGAAGGGTGCCTAGTTTAGATGGTCAGACGAGTGCGAGACGAGTTTTCAGAAGCTCAAGACAGCCTTGACTACGACACCGGTATTGGTTTTGCCCACAGGTTCAGGGCCTTATACAGTCTATTATGATGCTTCCCGTATTGGGTTTGGTACAGTGTTGATGCAGGATGGCAAAGTCATTGCCTATGCTTCGAGACAGTTGAAGATTCATGAGAAGAACTATCCAGTTCATAATTTGGAGTTAGCAGCCATTATGCACGCATTGAAGATTTGGAGGCATTATCTATATGGTGTGTCGTGTGAGGTGTTCACGGATCATAAGAGTCTTCAGTATTTGTTCAAGCAAAAGGAGTTGAATTTGATGCAGAAAAGGTGGTTGGAGTTGTTGAAAGATTATGATATCACTATCTTATATCACCCGGGAAAGGCCAATGTGGTGGCCGATGCTTTGAGTATGAACTCAGCCAGTATAGGCAGTCTTACTTTTACTCCGATCAGTCAAAGGCCACTTGCTTTGGATGTTCAGGCTTTGGCAAATCAATTTGTGAGGTTGGATATTTCTGAGCCTAGTCGAATATTGGCTTGCACGATCGCTCGTTCTTCATTATTGGAGCGTATCCGTGATCGATAGTTTGATGATCCCCATTTGTGTGTCCTTAGAGACACGGTGCAGCGAGGAGGTGCCAAGCAGGTTACATTAGATGCTGATGGAGTTTTGAGATTGCAAGGGCGAGTTTGTGTGCCTAATGTTGATAGGATTCGAGAGTTGATTTTAGATGAGGCCCATAGTTCCCGGTATTCTATTCATCCAGGCACCGCGAAGATGTATCAGGATTTAAGGCAACATTATTGGTAGCATAGAATGAAGAAGGATATTGTTGCACATGTGGCTCGGTGTTTGAATTGTCAACAGGTTAAGTATGAGCATCAGAGGCCTGATGGATTATTTCAAAGGATTGAGCTTCCCGAGTAGAAGTAGGAGCGAATCACTATGGACTTCGTTACTGGACTTTCGCTGACTCGGAGGAAGTTTGACGCAGTTTGGGTCATTGTTGATAGGCTGACCAAGTCAGCACATTTCATTCCCGTGGCAGTCTCCTATTCGTCCGAGAGGTTAGCTGAGATCTATATCCGAGAGATTGTTCGCCTTCATTGTGTGCCGGTATCTATCATTTCGGACCGAGGTACGCAGTTCACCTCACGTTTCTGGAGAGCAGTTCAGCAAGAGTTAGGCACCCAGGTTGAGTTGAGTACAACATTTAACTATTCAGATATTGGAGGACATGCTCCGAGCTTGTGTTATTGACTTTGGAGGTTCGTGGGATCAGTTCTTGTTTTTAGCGGAGTTTGCCTACAACAACAGCTACCAGTCGAGTATCCAGATGGCTCCTTATGAGGCTTTATATGGTAGGCTGTGTCGATCTCCGGTTGGACGGTTTGAGCTGGGAGAGGCTCGGTTATTAGGTACAGATTTGGTTCAGGAGGCCTTGGACAAGGTCAGGATCATTCAGGATAGGCTTCGTACAGCTCAGTCCAGGCAAAAGAGCTATGCATATCGTAAGGTTCGAGATGTAGCGTTCATGGTTGGTGAATGGGTATTGCTCTGAGTGTCGCTTATGAAGGGCGTGATGAGATTCGGGAAGAAGGGCAAGATTAGCCCTAAGTTCATTGGCCCGTTCGAGATTCTTGATCGAGTGGGAGAGGTGGCTTATAGACTTGCATTACTACCTAGCTTATCAGCCGTGCATCCAGTTTTTCATGTGTCTATGCTCCGAAATATCACGGCGATCCATCCCACGTGTTAGATTTCAGTACTGTCCAGTTGGACAAGGACTTATCTTATGAGGAGGAGCCGGTAGCTATTTTAGACCGGCAAGTTCGTCAGTTGAGATCGAAGATTTTTCCCTCTATTCGTGTACAGTAGAGAGGTCAGCCTATTGAGGCATCGACCTAGGAGTCCGAATTGGACATGCGGAGTAAATATCCACATCTTTTCACCAGCTTGGGTAATTTTCTAATTCCGTTCGAGGACGAACGTTTGCTTTAGAGGTGGAGAATGTGATGACCCAAAAATGTCATCTTTAATTTAAAATATTTATTTCTGTGTTTTATGAAAATGTCGAGAACTTACCTGATATGAGTTTAGTATCACCTGAGTAATTAATGTGAATGTCGTTCCTTTTCTAGTAATATATTACTTATGAGGCCAATGTTGGTATTGTTTTCATGTTGGGTTACGTTGATTGGATTATGTATATGTTGTTAGGATTGGTTTTTGGGATTCTCTGACAGGTGGATAGGCCCAGATACAAAGGAAACTCTGGCGAAATTTTTGGAAATTTTGGGAGTTAGTAAAAATTCAGAAAAAAATTGGAAGGTGCGAAATAAGAGGTGAGTTATATTATTCATTTGGGGGCGAATTCTACTTCTCATTCGAGGACTATTAACATGATGTATACCAATTGGATATGATAGCAAGCGTACGAAACATACTATAAGTGATATGGGGTCTGAGGAAAAAGCCTAAAACTAAGCCAAGTTGGAAGAGTTCATGATAGGCTAAGATTTCAAATGAGTTCGCGCAAGCCCCCACTTTGAACGAGCCTATCTAGATATATATAAGGTTTTATGTGATGAACAACCTATAATATGAAATGTCTTTGAGTCTAGTTCTAACGCTTCAAACCGTTTGTCATTTGGACATTTCTACACAAAGTTATGATCAAATTACCAAAGGCTGGAAAAATGCGATCCTATGTCAAATCTGCGACCGCAAATCCTGTCGCATTTCTGACTTTGCGGTCGCATTTCTGTCGCAAACTGGGACAGTGTAGCCCAGTTTTGGGCGTCGATTTTGCGGTGCATTATGCGGCCAGCACTCTCGTTTTGCGGTCCATTTTTCTATAGCAAACCCGACATCGGAGGGTTAATTTCCCTATTTTTATAACCCGACCCCATTTTAATATATAGTCTTTGGGGAGTCATTTGGGGTCATTCTCTGCTGATTTTAGACAGAGGTGAGAGCATTTTAGATAGAGGAGGAGGAACCCAACATTTAAATCATCCAAATCTTCCATCAATCTTCAAGAATCAAGGAACCCAATCACAAGAGCATCATCTAAGAGGTAATGATTCCATACCCTAGTCTTTCATTTCGAGTTTGGGGTAAAGATGGGTGATTATGAGTATAATTATTGGGTGTAAGAGTATTATAAATACATATATGTGTGCAAGTAAGGTTTGTTGGAAGATTGTTGAGTTTATATGGGTAAAGAGTGGGTTGAAAATGGTTGAAATCTTCAAAGACTTTAATTGAAGATTTGAAAGGCGATCCAATGTCAGAATTCAATAATTTTTGTATGGTTGAACTCGTATCGAAACGGGTGTTCGGATTTTGTATGTTTTCCAGGATTCAAAATGTGAGTCTCGATGTCGATTTTAAATGAATTTCGGATTTTAATCTGGAATAGTAGTAATTTCATATGGAATTAATTTCTACTACTTGCATTGAGTATATTAAATTATTTGTGACTAGATTTGAAACCTTCAGACATGAATTTTCAAGGCGAAGGTTTATTGAAATCTTGAATTTGGTTGCAAAGCGAGGTAAGTGTTTGGTCTAACCTTAGCTTGAGGTAATAGGAGTTGATTCTTATTTGCTACTTGCTATTTGTCGAGTACAACGTATAGGCATGGTGACGAGTATCTATACGTTAGTGTCTAGCATGACCGTGAGTCCTTATATTGCGAATATTCGAATTTTGTTATATCTTCCATGATTAAATGATGACTTCTATATGTTGTGAAGGGCATGTGAAAGAAATTGTGATATTTAATATTTAAGGAGCGTTGGCTCAAGTTATAAAATGAATTACTAAGTAAGAATGAAAGAAAGAGAAAGAATTGTTGAATTATTCCCTTGCTGAGATAATTGTGGAATTGTTGATATATTCCTTGCCGGGAATTTTATTGTTAATTGTTGTGCACTTATTGGAATCCCGATTATTATCCAGTTTACTTCCTTGCCCCTTATCTGTGATTGTTGTTTGGGTGAGGAAGAGTGATAAAGCACGAAGGGTGATGCTGTGTATTGTTTGATATGGTTAGGAAAGAGTGTAAAGCACGAAGGGTGATGCAGTGTCGTACGATGTGCCATCCGTACTGATATCTATTGATTATATTGTGAGAAAAGAGAGTAAAAGCACGAAGGGTGATGCCGTGTACATGATTAATGATACGATTGATTTGGTGAGGATGAGAGTAAAAGCACGAAGGGTGATGTCGTGTACAGTTTTATTTTATATATTGCTTGGGTGAGGAAGAGAGTAAAAGCATGAAGGGTGATGCCATGCAAATTGTCGATTCCTTTTGATACTTGTTGATATTATGACTTTGTTGTCTCCTTCTTTTATTGAATATTTCTATTTGAAACTGTTACCTCCCCACAGCATGTTTCCCCTCCCACATTGATTGGTTGCTTCTAGTACTTTCTTTGTTGTATGTATATATACTTGAACTACACATGTTTATTTGGTTGTCTGGTCCTAGCCTCGTCACTACTTCACCGGGGTTAGGCTAGGCAGTTACCAGCACATGGGGTCAGTTGTGCTGATACTACACTCTATGCTCTTTTGCACAGATACAGGTTTTGGGCAGCATCAGCAGTAGCGCGGGTGTGAGCAGTCAAACTAGTGAGACACCGAGGTAGCCTTGTAGGCGTTCGTAGGCCTGGCGTCTCCTCTATATATTATTTTAGTCTGTTATCTCATTGTATTCGAGACAAACTGTTTATTATTTTCTTTCAGACGATTGTATTCAGTATTCTTAGAAGTTCGTGAGTAATGTAACACCAGTTCTTGGGTAGAGATTTATGTTGGATTCTGCATTTTCATTCAGTCACTTTAATTTAAGTCTTCCGCATATTTATTTAATTCAGTCATTTTTCATGCTATTACTAATATTTGATAAAAGAAATAATTTATAAAAGATAAAAGTAGTAAAGAGTTGGTTGCCCTAGCTCTTATTAGTAGGCGCCATCACGACTCCCGAAGTGAAAAATCCGGGTCATGACACATATCCTAAAGGTTCAAGTCATATCCACAAAAGTTCAAGTCATATCCTAAAATTTCAATTTATAAACTAAAATTCCAATAAATAAACCAAAATTTCAATTCATATCCTAATGGTTCAATTCATATCCTAAAGGTTCAACTCTTAGGGTTTCTTCTCTTCAAACAATTTCTTCCCCAAATTAGTAGGTAAAATCACTTATTTTGGACTAAATGTATTAATAAGAACCCTAAAAATTGCAAATAATATATAACTTTGAACCCTAACATGGTTGACGTAACTTTGAACCCTAACATGGAGAAATTAAACCTAACATGGAGAAAGTAAATTTGAACCCTAACATGGTTGAACGAATAATATATAACTTTGAACCCTAACATGGAGAAATTAAACAAAATCAGTGTATTTCGAAAAAAATAAATAAAGGAAAGAGAAACCTACCTTGGGAATGGAGGTCGCCGGCGGTGAGTGGTGCTGCTGCTGCTGGGAGTCGGAGGGGGGGGGGGTTGAGTGTGAGAGAGAAAAAGAGATTTTGGGGAAATTTTTTTAAAGAATGGGAGGGGAAACCCGGTTTTGGAGATCTGTTTTACAAATAGCAACCACCTTTGGTCGCTATTTTGGTAGCAAAATAAGTATTGACTATTTTTACCAAAATAGCGACCAAAGTTGGTCGCAATTTTTTGACCATTTGACCAGAATAGCGACCAACCTTGGTCGCTAATTCTAAAAAAATTACAATTTAAAATAAGCTCTCTCTCTCTCTATATATATATATAGCTTAAATTGAATTAAAATCCTAAATTTCTACTATATACATATCGAATATATATAAGCTAATGCACTGATACTTAGTACATAGTATAGTGTAAGTATATATATTATATATATAAGCTATATTCGATATATATAAGCTAATGCACTGATACTTAGTGCATAGTATAGTGTAAGTATATATATATATATATATATATATATATATATATATATATATATATATATATATATATATATATATATATATATATAAGCTATATTCGATACAGTATTACCTAATACACTTATACTATATTATATATATATATATATATACACACACACACACACGCTTCGTAGTACTACTTAACTGCTTATATAGCATGTTAGAGTATATTTTAGTCTATTCATCCCTTGTATTACAATAGTATTAACGGCTTATATTTATATTATTTATATAGTAAATACAAAAGTGATTTTTAATTTTGACCATTGTTGACTTGAAAAGAGACCAACTTTGGTCGCTAAATATACATAAATTTACACTAGCGACCAAAGTTGGTCGCTAAATTTAAATCAGATTTATTTATATTTTATATAATATTTAAAATAATAATATAATTGGTAAACGTTAGAACTGGGTCCCAGATTAGCGACCAAAGTTGGTCTCCATTTCTTTTAACGACCAACTTTGATCGCTAACTTTGAATTATATTTATTTATATTTTATAATTTTTTTTATATAAAAATATAATTATTAAAATTTTATAATTGGGTCCCATTTTAGCGACCAAAGTTGGTCGCTAACTTCTTACCCTTTATTTTGCGACCAACGTTGGTCGCTAATTTTAAATTATATATATTTATATTTTATAATTTTTTTAAAATAATAATATAATTATTAAAATTTTATAGGTGGGTCCCATTTTAGCGACCATCTTTGGTCGCTAATCTCAGTTTACCTTTGACCAAGCAAGTCTGACCAGTCCGGTCAATATTTTGACGAAATTAGCGACCAAGTAAGCGACCAACCTTGGTCGCTAATGTATTTCAAATATTTATTTTATTATTTTCGCTAATGTAGCGACCAACTTTGGTCGCTTTTTGTGACAGACCAACTTTGGTCGCTTTTTTCGAGAATTCTAGTAGTGTTTAACATAAGTACTTCATTTGGATATTCATTTTTGTAAGAAGTGGAAACGTCTCAACTTATACGCTCAAAACCGAAAATCTTAAATATCGAAACCGAGCTTAAAAAATCCGATCCAATCTGAGCTTATTTGGGTTGGATTTGAATTGTCATTTTCTCATTCCGAAAATCAAAAATCCAAACCGAATATTTTATCTCTAATTCGAACTACCTGAACGTCCACCCCAACCTTTTCCTTTTTTTTCTTTTTTCTTTTGAATTACTCAAATACCAGTTCGTTACATTTGACGCTAGATACATAAACTAATGTAGAACAAGCCCTTGTGATATATGGAGGAATGTACGTTATGTATCCTTTCAATTGCCTTTTTCTGTGTTGTGGCATCTTCATTGAAGTAAAGTCTACTGACATTGCAATAACTTCTGCTGAAGATCTTTTAACAACTGGTACTATTCATATATCAATGACTAATATATGAATAGGTGAGCCTTCAATTTCCATAGTAATGGCTTGGAATGTTATGCTAGTACAAGTCTTAGAACGTTTCATCCAACAAAAGTGATCGTTATTAAAAAAAAGAAAAATTACAAAGAGAATAGAGAAGAAAAAGAAAACAAAATGCCCACATATTCTAACCATTGGTTCATATCAATCTTATCGGTGGCACTCTCTATAGTCGTCCTCAAAAGTAGTGCTACATATGCCTAAATTTTATTTTGTAGTGCATTTTTGTATACTATTTGTGATGATCACGGTCGCCGCAAAAGATATTTTTTTTAACAATGATGCAACAGGAGCGGATGCACATTCACATCCAAGCGGAAAATATTCACAAAAATTATAAGTAAACAATAAAAATAAAGTAGTTTGGATTAGCCAAATATATTCTTATGAGAAAAGTAATACTTAAAGAGTAATCTACTCACTTTGTTTATTACTGTTAGAGCACAAGATGAAATAAAGTTTTTGGTGATCGTATTAGTGGCGGCTTTTTTACCATCGCCACCAAATGTTGTTCTATGTGTCGCCATTGTAATAGCGACCAATATTTCAGCGACAACCTTCCGTGATGAGACATTTCAGTATTAGTTGGCTAACTTGAAACACCTAATCTTGAGACACTATGTTACAACGAAGACCTCTTGGTGTTCGATTCCTTTCCGCATTTCTTCTTTGAGCTTATATAAAGTTTGGTTACTTTACCGCAGCTTATTTAATGTTTGGTTACTTTACCACAATTATGTTTTTTTGTTACTTAAATTATAAACAATTATTACGTTAGATTATGATCTCACTTACACAATTTAACATTTTGAACTTGCATTTTGCAGACAAGAGAGGTTGCTCTGATAGTAAGCAACTTCCACTTTCAACCAAGAGGTTGTGAGTTCGAGTGGGAAGTTCTTGGAGGGAAGAATGCTGAGGGTCTATTGGAAACGGCCTCTCTACCCCACGGTAGGGGTAAGGTCTGCGTACACACTATCTTCCCCAGACCTCACTAAGTAGAATTATACTTGGTTGTTGTTGTATTTTTGTCACTTCAAATTTTGTGTAATGCCTCACACAAATGTTTTAATATATTTATATCCTTTTCGGAATTTATCCTTGCATTCCAGATCGCCACTAAAAGAGGTGTTGTATGTCACCAGTTGAGGTAACTGTTTTAGTTTTCATTTACCATTTTTCGTTAATCTATCAATTCAGAGCTGCTCTGAGGTATTTCTACAATGTAGATGTTTTATGGTCTATCCATTTTATAATTGAGAAGATTTTTTTTTTTATTTTTTTTATTTTATAAATCTGTGTATTTATTACCTCCTTTATCCTTAATGCTCTTAACTTTAATTCTTGATTTTTGGAAATTGCACGTTTCGAGTCCAAAATTCTACCATTAACATCCACTAGTCGAGCATCCAATACATGATCTACTCTTGGACCAAATATACTCAGCATATTCCCATAACAACCACCACTAAAATGCCCACCAGCACCAACAGTAGGACAAAAATTTGCAATTAAAAAAAAAAGAGCTAGTATTGAATAACAAGATTCAGCCCTTTTGCTTTCATATTCAAGAATTAATAATTGCAGAGAACTCAAAATTTGACCGAAAAACATCTCATTATACTAGTGAAAGAAAGACATAAAGTTGGCTCATTTGTGAGTAGATAATGGAGCAATAAGAAAAAAGGGAAGTTACCTTTAAGCTGCAGATGGTTGAATTTTAGCCAAATGAGGTTTATCTACTATGCTACAGTTAGATAAAGTTAATATCCCCAGAGTAGATAGTTCTACAGTATGTAGGTTTTAATTTAATATAGCGACCATGTTTCAGTCCCAAGGTTGTTCGAGCCAACTGTATGAATCCTGACTGTTCCATTTCAATATTTGTTCTTGCAGTTAATATGGCATAATATGATGAACAATTAATTATGTTGTTTTTTTCATTAGAACAACTTCACCGTGTCAAAATACATACACTATCATTGAATAAGTCTTAGCGCTCTAAACATTCATCCCATTAAAGCTTTATCACAGTAATTGACAACTCAAAATTTGACTGAAAATGACTAGGTGAGCTTCCTGGAATTGATTACTGCAAAGCATCAACAGTAAATTTTCTTTGCTTTGTGCTATATATACCTCAGAACTATTCAATAAAGGAACAAAGCAAAGATTTCTTGATTGTTTTGATCTTTATAGTGCCGAAATGGGTTATGAAAAAATTGTATTGTTTCTGCTCTATGCCTTTCTCTGTAGACTTGCTTTCTCCTCATCCATACCACATTTGTGCCCCAAAGATCAAGCTCTTGCTCTTCTACAATTCAAAAAGATGTTTACCATAGATCCTGACGCTTCATTTTACTGCCACACATCTTATCCTAAAATTCTTTCATGGAATAGGAGCAAAGATTGCTGCTCATGGAAAGGAGTTAACTGCGACGAGACAACACGCCATGTGGTTGAGCTTGACCTCGGTTGCAGTCAACTTCAAGGCAAGCTTCATTCCAACAGTAGCCTCTTCAAACTCTCTAATCTCAAAAGGCTTAATTTATCTGGTAATGATTTCTATGGATCGCACATTTCGCCTAAATTTGGTGAGTTTTCTAGTTTGACACATCTTGATTTATCAAGTTCAGAGTTTTCAGGTCAAATTCCTTTAGAAATCTCTCATCTTTCTAAATTATACGTTCTTCGTATCAATGATGATGTGAGACTTGGACCTCACAATTTTGAACTGCTCTTTAAGAACTTGACCCAATTAAGAGAGCTTGATCTTGACTATGTCAACATCTCTTCCACCATTCCTCTAAATTTCTCTTCTTATTTAACAATTCTACGACTTGCAGACACGCAATTATATGGGACATTGCCTGAAAGAGTCTTTCACCTTTCCAACTTGAAATATCTTGACTTATGGCACAATACCCAGCTCGAAGTTAGGTTTCCAATGATCAAATGGAATAGCAGTACATCTCTCACGGATTTATATCTCAATAGTGTGAATTTTACTGGTAATATACCTGAATCATTTAGCTATTTAACTTCATTGAATAAACTGGACATGAGCTCTTGTAATCTCTCGGGACCTATTCTAAAACCTCTATGGAATCTAACTCGCATAGAGCTTTTGCACCTTGAAAATAACCGACTTGAAGGACCAATTTCCCAGCTCTTCAGATTCGGTAATCTCAAGACCTTATGGCTTGGAAATAACAACTTTGATGGCCGACTTGAGTGCTTTAATGGGACACAACTTAGGGACTTAGTTGTTTCGTCCAATTCCCTAATTGGTCCAATTTCTTCCAGTGTATTATCCCTCTCATCACTAGAATGGTTAGACTTGAGCAATAACCATTTCAGTGGCAAAATTGGAGAGTTAAAGTCCAAAACATTGTGGAACGTTGATCTAACACAAAATCAGCTGCAAGGTCCTATTCCAAAGTCACTCCTAAACCAACAGAACCTCCAATATCTTCTCCTTTCTCAAAATAATCTCAGTGGACAGATTGATTCAACCATCTGCAATTTGAAAACATTACTGTTATTAGATCTGAGAAGTAATAATTTACAGGGAACAATCCCCGAATGTTTGGGTGAGATGGATAGTATTCTGGTTTTGGACTTAAACAATAATAATCTTAGTGGGACAATTCAAGCAAATTTTAGTATTGGAAACCGATTCAGAGTCATTAAATTGCATGGGAATAAGTTAGAGGGGAAAATCCCAGGATCTTTGATCAATTGCAAGTATTTGGAACTACTTGATTTAGGTAACAATGAGTTGAACGACACTTTTCCAAAATGGTTGGGAGTCCTACCAAATTTGAAGATTTTATATTTGAGATCAAATAAGTTGCATGGGTCCATCAGAGTGTCAAGAAATAGAAACTTGTTTTCACAACTTCAAGTTCTGGATCTTTCATCCAATGCATTTAATGGGAATTTACCAACAGGTCTTTTTGAGAATTTCCAAGCCATGAAAATAAATGATGAGAACATGAGAAACCTAACATTTGTAGAAGAAACATCTAATTTGATATTTACAACAAAAGGATTGGAACTTCAATTTCCTCATGTTTTGAGTACTAATAATATGGTTATTGATCTCTCAAGGAATAGATTTGAAGGTTGTATTCCAAGTACTGTTGGAGGTCTCATTGGACTTCGTACGTTGAACTTGTCTCACAATGGCTTAGAAGGTCTTATACCAGCATCATTACAACATTTGTATGTACTTGAATCGTTGGATCTCTCATTTAACAAAATTGGTGGAGGAATTCCGCAACAACTTGTATCTCTAACATCACTTGCAGTCTTAAATCTCTCTTACAATCATCTCGTTGGATGCATCCCTAAAGGAAATCAATTTGATACTTTCGAGAACAGTTCATACCAAGGGAATGAAGGATTACGTGGATTTTCACCCTCAAGAGGCTGTGGTGATGACGGAGTAACACAAGCAACAACCCCAAATGTGCTAGATCAAGGAGAAGATGAAGATTCATCAATGATCAGTTGGCTGGCGGTTCTCATAGGTTACGGTTGTGGATTAATTATTGGACTATCCATAATATACATAATCTCAACTCAAAATCCATTATGGTTTTCCAGGATAATTTTAGAACTGGAACAAAGAATCGTTACGAGAATGAAAAAACACAAGAAAAGATATTAGTGTGTCCAGGTATTCAACTTGATCTCTATGCAAATTCTTTTGATTATCGATATTTTATGATCTAAATAACCATTTTAACTCTAATTCTTAATTCATTTTTGAACATTGCAGGTTTCAAGTCTAATAAGTTGCTGGAGACGCAAATATAAGCATTTGTCTTTCATAGTCTATTATGATGTTTCTTGAAGTGTTTGTTACCATATGAATAAAGACATGAGTTTTCTTCCTTTGAGACTCAAACCATATAAGATTGTCTATGATATGCTAGATCACTATGATTAATTGACTTAAATATCCTTTTGGTATTAAGTCACAAAATTTGTAGAAATCTCTAAGTATTACTTCCGGACTAAAGTTTATATGTTATAACAATAAAGTCGCAAAATTATTTTTTGTCATATTAAAATAACTATATGCGATTTCTTCATAAGAATTCATGTTTTCATGTGAAGTCCACTGAATGATATAAATCCATAAATGGTGTAAATCAACCTTTTTTTCACTTTTGAAAAAAGAATATCATTTAGTAAATTGATGTCTTTCGAGACGATTCAATAATTTAGGGCAATTAAATACAAGAAGATCTAAATTTTAAACAAATGTATTGGATAATTATAACATGCATGGATCTAAGACCATTATTACAACTAAATAGTATATTCGTTTAATCAGGGTTTAATGCTGTTGTTTAAAATAAATGTGACAGCTCTACTTAACAAGGCTAATCAAATATTATATAATTAGGCAATCTTTTTGTTCAATCAAAGTGTTCACGTTATGATTTGGTATTTTGGTTGTTGTGTCTGCAGAACTAAGTGCCAAATGTAAGAATTTAAACAAAAAGAGAAAACTAAACAAGAAAATTGGATGAAATTTTAACAAAATTAATATAGTAAGAGTAAAGAAAATCAGCTGTTTATGAGACCCAAAATAGCAGAAATTTCACTTAAAAAATGGAAATAGCTACGAACTTCGTCGCTACCAGAATTTTTTCGTAATCCGTCGCTAAATAGGATTAACGATAGATTTTCTATTTAGCAACATAATTTGTTTGTCGCTAACTCCTATTTTTATTTATATATGATCATGTTTCGCTTCCAAAGTTAGTGTCTTTGCCCATATATGAAATGCATGCGACTCTTCAGTGGTGGGTGGGGTTCTACCAAAAATTAAGCAATGATGCAATCAATAGGAGCGCCCCTATCCACGCTTCGGTTGTATCGGTATTAATAAACACAACTACTTAATCAATTGCATCCCTTAAATTAATGCAACAATTATTTAAACTACTAATGTTTTGTATCAATAAGTGGTTACAAAGAAAACTTCCATGCCTAAATTGCAAGTTTTAAATATGTAGATAGCATGATGAGTGCAACCTTTTGGAAATAAAATAACATTTATTGGTAATATTCCCTAATTATTGACAAGTTCATGGACTTACTCAACAAACATTAAGTTCTATACTTAGGAGATTTTACAGAAAAAAGATCTACTTTGTTTTTTTTTTCCAGTTTTTGTCTGTACTTTTAACAAGCCCACGTTTTAAATCTCCTAGACAATAACAATTGGCTTTGCAATTAATGCAATTCCTCATCCAACATCTGCCCATTATGTTGTCTTACATATGTTAGATTAGGTTCCACTTCTTTTCATGTCAACTTTTAACCAATAAATATTCTTTCTGAGCTCAAAAATTACATAGTCAACTGATATTTTTAAATAAGGATAGAGTTGAACAGCTTTCGCGCACCTAAATTATTTCATCTTATTTACCTGCACAACTATCGAATAACTCGCCGCCTAGTATTTTTTTCCTGGAATTTGAACCCTGATCTCCAAAATTCTCGCTCATTTTATTGACCATTAGATCACAACATAGTTCACAACTTTGAGAACTAAAATTAATAAAATTTTCAGCTTTGTGCATCTTGATCTAGGTCAACATGTGCTTAGATGTTTCTTAAATGGTTGGGATTTCATTAGTTACTTCCAAGGAAGTTGGAAGCACATCATAATGATTGAACATTAAAGAAATTAACTAGTAGTTCTAACAAGTAGTTATGCTATGACCTGTGAGTACTAGTCTTATCAAAACTGCATATATTATTTGCTTTGACAAGAGATTGTCAGAAAAAATATAATGTCTTTTTAAAATAAGGTTTGAGCTAGCCCATAGTATTAAGCATTTTTAAAGAGTCGATTCGGATTTTTCACCCCGGGAGTTGTGATGGCACCTACTCGCGGATGTTAGGCAAGCCGAATATTATAAAATCATTACCCTTTTATTAAACATGTTCAACAATTTAAAATAATGAGTGATTAAACAACGGAATAAATTAGATAACCGGAAATGTGGAAGACGAAAACGTAATAATTCAACCAAACACTGCTACATAATTTGAAGTACAATACTACCCAGAATTTGGAGTCACAAGTCACGGACTATCTAAGAATACTACAAATAAGGTTTGAATGAAATTACACAAATCTGTCTCTGAATAAGTAAAAACAGAAAGAGAAGCGATAGGAGGAGGCGCCAAGGCCCGCGGACGTCTGCAGGACTACCTCGGGTCACCTGAGTTGACTGAAGATAGCACCCTCACTGCGGTCCAAACGATCCGGTATCAGTATCTGCACACAGTGTAGAGTGTAGTATCAGCACAACCGACCCCATGTGCTGGTAAGTGCCTAGCCTAACCTCAGCGAAGTAGTGACGAGGCTAGGACCATACTACCAAATGAACTTGTGCAGTTAAATCATATACAACAGAGATAAAAGCAGATAATTACAGCTAAAGTTGGGCGGGGAAACAGCTGCGGGGAGCAACAAATAACAGCAGAATAACAGTAGAGCAAAGTAAGGAATGCAATAAATCAATTACCAGTAAAAGATAAGGAAAGGAAGCTCTCATTTCATATAGTACCGTTGCAGGCGTGCAACCCCGCTCCCACTTCATATAGTACCGTTGCAGGCGTGCAACCCGCTCCCATTTCATTTATCAATACCAATCATAAAAGAATCCTGGCCCGTTTCATATAGTACCGTCGTAGGCGTGCAACCCGCTCCCGTTTCATATAGTACCGTCGTAGGCGTGCAACCCGCTCCCATTTCATATAGTATCGTTTCAGGCGTGCGATCCGCTCCCATTTTATTTATCAATACCAATCATAAAAGAGTCCCGACAAGGGAATAATAGTATAACAACAACATCCCGGCAAGGGAACAATAATGTAACAACAACATCCCGGCAAAGGGAACAATAATATAACAACAACATCATGGAAAGGGAACAATAATATTGCAACAACATCCTGGCAAGGAAACAATAATATCACAACAACATCACGACAAGGGAACAATAATATTTCAACAATATCCCGTCAAGGAAATAATAATATTACAACAACATCCCGGCAAGGGAAAAATAATATAATTCTCATATGAAGCACGAATAAACCACAACGGAGTCATAAAAATTACAATACAAGACTCACGGACATGCTTGACACCGGCGTATAGATACTCGTCACCATGCCTATACGTCGTACTCCACAGTTAATACGTAGCAAATAAGACACAACTCCTAATCCCTCAAGCTAAGGTTAAACCAAACACTTACCTCGATGCCACGAATATAATTCAAGCCTCAACTATTACTTTACCTCTTGATTCCACCACCAATTCGCTCGTATCTAGCCACAAGTTACTTAACTATATCAATAAATGCTAAATGAATCAATTTCAATGCATGAAAATAGGTTTTCTAAAGTTTTTCCCAAAAAGTCAAAAATCGCCCCAGGGCCTACATGGTCAAAATCCGAGGTTCGAACCAAAACTCGATTACCCATTCCCCCACGAACCCAAATATACAATTTATTTTGAAATCGGACTTCAAATCGAGGTCCAAATCCCCAAAATTTGAAAAATCTAGGTTCTACCCAAAACACCTAATTTCCCCCATGAAAACCTTTGATTTTGAGTTGAAATCATGAGAAAAGATGTTAAAGATTAATAAAAATAAGTTAGAAATGACTTACAATCGATTTGGAAGAGTACTTCTCTTTGAAAAATCGCCCAAGAGTGTTTTTGTTTTGAAAGGGTTTGAAAAATGAAAGATTTTCGGCTAAGTTAAGAATTTGCAGGTCGCAGATGTCGTAGTTACGACCAGGGTTTGCAATTGAGAACCCTTCAGGACCTGCTACACTCGCATTTGCGACCACTGTTCGCAATTGTGAACTCGCATTTGTAACGGGGGAGTCGCATTTGTGACCAAGGGGTATTTCTGGGCCTCTTCGCATTTGCGAGAAAATGATCGCATTTGCAACCAGCCCTGCCCAGGCATTCTCTTGCATTTGCAATGGGTTATTCGCATTTGCGATATCGCATTTGCGAGTTAGGCTTCGCAAATGTAAAGCCTGCAGACCTGCAACATACCAGCTAAAAACCTGCAACTTCTTAAGTCCAAATTTCACTCCGAGGCCTATCCAAAATTCACCCGAGCCCTCGGGGCTCTAAACCAAACATGTACACTAACCCAAAAACATCATACGGACTTTCTCATGCAATAAAATCATGAAAATAACATGTAAAACTATGAATTAAACCTCAAAACTCATCATTTTCATCAAGAACACTGAAAGTTCATAACTGTTCAACCGGAGGTCCAAATCACGTCAAATAAACTACATTTTTCACCAAACTTCACTATTATCATTTAAATACATTAACAAGTTTGTACCGGGCTCCGGAACCAAAATACGGGCCTGATACCAATGGTTTCAAACATTAATTCTTTTCTTTATTTCATAAATAAATTCAGCAAAACAATTTCTTTCAAAAATTGATTTCTAAGGCTTGCGAGCTCAGAATTCATTTCCGGACATACGCCCAAGTATCATATTTTACTGCGAACCTCCCAAGATTGTCAGAACACAGATCTGGGTCCGTTTGCTCAAAATGTTTACCAAAGTCAACCATAATCAAATTTTAACTCTAGAAATTTCTATTTCTCATATTTTTACATAAAAGCTTTCCGGATATACGTTTGGACCACGCACACAAATCGAGTTGAGATAAAAAGGAGGTTTTAAGGCGTCAGAATACTGAATTTGTTTCCCAGCTCGATGCCTCAGCAGGCTGACCTCTCCACTGAACACAAACAGAAGGAAAACTCTTGGATCTTAACTGACGAACCTGCCGGTCTAGAATAGCTACCGGCTCCTCCTCATAAGACAAGTCCTTGCCCAACTAGACAGTGCTGAAATCTAATACGTGGGATAGATCGACGTGATACTTCCAAAGCATGGACACATGAAACACTAGATGCACGGCTGATAAGCTCGACGACAATGCAAGTTTGTAAGCCACCTCTCCCACTCGATCAAGAATCTCAAACGGGCCAATAAACCTAGGGCTAAGCTTGCCCTTCTTTCCAAATCTCATCACACCCTTCATAGGTGACACCCGAAGCAATACCCGCTCACCGACCATGAATGCCAAATCACGAACCTTACAGTCGACATAACTCTTTTGCCTGGACTGAGCTGTACGAAGTCTATCCTGAATAATCTTGACCTTGTGATAACTACATCGGAAGCCTCAACCTCAGGTCTAGCTGGAAGAGCATAACATCGGGGATGGGCCCACTACTCTGAACTACATCTTTGGGATGGCCTGCTACTGGCTGGCCTCCACCTCTAGCGGCCTAAGCTTCACCTCTATTACCTCTACCTCCACCTCTAGCACCTCTACCCCCACCTCTAGCTGGTTGGGCGGGCTGTGGAACACTCGATGCTCGAACCATGGCATGGGAACCTTGATGATGAGAACTGCTCGGTGCTCGAGGGCAATATCTAGCAATGCACCTCAGCTGCTGAGACTGCTGACTCTGACGGCCTGAATGACCACCCCGAAAACTCTGGAGCGGTGGTGCACTGATAGGAGCTGGTGGTGCACTGTAGGACTACTGATCAGAATACTGCATATGAGAACCACGGCCACCTGAAGCACTGTGAGAAACCTGAAGTGCTGACTGAAAAGGCCTAGGAAGATGGCCTCTACCATACAAATCCCTGCCTCCAGACAAGGCGCCACTAAATCTGCCCGAATGACGAGGCCTCTTGTCATACCCCTGACCACCTCCCTATAATAGAACCATCTCAACTCTCCTGGCCACATTGGTCGCCTCCTGGAAAGAAATCTCACTCCCTGCCTCCTTAGCCATCTGAAGTCGAATAGGCTGAATGAGTCCCTCAATGAACCTCCTCACTCTCTCTCTCTCAGTGGGAAGTATAAGTGGAGCATGACGAGCCAAATCAATAAACCTGGTCTCGTACTGAGTAATAGTCATAGAACCCTAATGAAGATGCTCAAACTGGCTCCGATAGATCTCCCTCTGAGTGACAGGAAGAAACTTCTCCAAAAACAACTGAGAAAACTGATCCCAAGTCAAAGCTGGTGACCCAACTGGTCTAGCCAAACAATAATCCTTCCACCAAGTCTTGGCGGATCCAGATAAGCAAAAAGTAGCAAAGTCGACCCCATTGGTCTCCACTATCCCCATGTTCCTGAGAACCTCATGACATCAGTCCAAATAATCCTGGGGATCCTCAGAAGATGCACCGCTGAAAGTGGTAGTGAAGAGCTTGGTGAACATGTCTAATCTCCACAAGGCATCGGCAGACATAGCTACTCTATCACCGGTCTGAGATACCACACCCGGCTGAACTACTCCAACTGGTTGAGCTGCTAGAGTCTGAAACTAGGGAGACATCTGCTCCGGAGTGCGAGTAGTAGGAGTCTGGGCTCCTCCTCCAGCATGAGAGACGGCTGGTGCTACAGGAAGCAAGCCTACCCGGGTGACACTCTCCATAAGGCCCACTAAACGGACCATAACATCCTGGAGTACTGGGGTAGTAATGAACCCCTCTAGGACCTGAGCTAGGACCATCGGAACTGCCTGGATCGGAACCTCATCATCAAACTCAACTTGAGGCTCCGCCGCTGGTGCTGCTGCTCTAGGCTGAGCTCTACTCCTACCTCGGCCTCTAGCACGGCCTCGGCCTCGCTCTCTGCCCCTCGTGGGAGCTGCTGCTGAGGGCTCTGGCTGCTGATCAGTGGATGAGGAAGTGCATGTTCTCACCATCTGCGAATGAACATAGTAGAAATTCAATTAGTATTGAGAAACCAAACCGCACGACATGAAAGAATAGATATGGACGCTCCAACATCACCAGTGTTGATACCCAATTTTTCCCTATATATTTTAAATATGCACAAATACCTTCAAAATAGCATATATATATATATATATATATATATATATATAAATATGCATAAATACCTTCAAATAGCATATATATGCATATATAAGCATGCACAAGGTTTTTATTATTTTTTCATAATTTTAAGGGTTTAAATTGATTTATTTTCTCCTATTTTATCCATAAAAAATCCCAATAATTATTTCCAAAATTATTGTTTTGATAATTCTTTTATTTAATTTCTATATTTATGCCAAATAAGGCTAATGTAATTTTTATGTATTTCTTACAAATACATTTGGTATTTTTAAAGCTAAATTGCATATAATTGCAATGTTAGCCTATTTTTAGATATAATTGTGTTTATATGCATAAAATTGGATCCTGTATTTTTAAATTGTTAATTATGTATTTTAAATTATATTGGTACCTTAATTTATTTTCCAGAAATTACCTACTATTTTTTATAAATTAAATAGGGGAAAATTGGCTATTTAAATAACAACCAAATTTGGCTTTCAATTATAGCCAAAATTGGACCCCTTTCCAGCCCAATTTCACACCCAAATCACCCGACCCATACCTTATTAATCCTTATCCAATTCTGGAACCTACCTACCCGTTTTAATCCTGACCATTGATCTCCCAGATCAACTGTCCAAATAATTTCTTTTCTTTTTAATTTTCAAACGGCCCCTAATCGTAAGTCACTTTTCCAAAATTGCCACCTTTAGATGCTCTCTCGTCTCCACTCTTCTCTCAAACCTAACCCTAGACTCTTCCACTCACCTCCTTCTCCGGTCATCTCTGGCGACTATCTCTCAAACCGCAAGCCTCCAATGGTCACTCTCATCACCTTGCTCATCATCTCTAAGGTATTCAAGGGTCCTGGGCCATGTTGATTCAGACCTAAGGTTTCTGATTCTATTTTTCGAGGCTTCTCTGTTGTGATTTTGGGCAAAATCACACCATGTGTGTTACGATTTACGAAGTTACAACAGGTTCTTTCGATTTCTACCTAGGTTTCCTTTTGAAACCCTAACTCTCTTCTGGATCTCTCATATCTGTGTTATTTTCATGCTTTAAACCTGTTTCCTTCTATGATTTGCTTATTTTCGAGCTTTCTTCTGAAAGATCCTCTAGTCTAAACCGTTTTTACTTTCTTTGAAAACTAGGGTTTTCTCGGAGTTCTTTATATACCTATTTCAACCGATTTCTTCAGGATTAAACCTTTTTCCCTTGTTTATTTTGACTGATTTTATGTTCCCATTGCGTTTTAACTCGACTCTGTTAAAAGTGCTAATTTTTAAAAAGATTTTCTTTACTTGTTTCTGTGAGTTTGCATGATTTTCTTTATTTGTTTCTGTGTGTTAGCCTGATTTTTCTTTACTTGTTTCTGTATGTTTGCATGATTTTCTTACTCTATTTCTGTGTGTGAGCACGATTTTCTTCACTTTGGTTCCGTGTGTTAGCATGATTCTCTTTGCCTAGGCTCTGTGTGTTAGCATAACTTTCTTTGCCTTGGTCTTGTTAATTTCTCGTGGTCACCATGCTTCGAATATGTCCTGCTGAATCTCTAGCCTACTTGCATCACCTCTATATGACTGTGCTTGCTCATCTCTTATTTCTTTCTGCCTATATAATTGACCTTGTTTTGTTTGCTACTTCTATTCCATTCGTCTCTATTTATATGTTGAAACACGCAGAATCATGACCCCTCATGATTGATTCTAATTTTCCTTAACTGTTGGTAATTAAAAAATTTTCCTTTAAGGCCCTAGAATTGTACTCGTCTGTTTGAATTCACTGATTTTATTACCTCATTTACTATGCTACTTGGTTTTACTTAGTCTTTCCTTAGTTGGGTCTTTCTGAATTTGGTTCTAATCAACTACTTTATGCCTAATGGACTCTGGCTCCTTTCCTTGTTTAATTATGCACTGATTCTTCCTTTCCCCATTATATGGTACTGAATCATTCCGTTTGACCTTGATTCCCCTAATTCAAGGAAGTACTTCCTTGATTCTCTAAGTGAATGATTCTGAGTTCTTAAATTAGTATACTACTATATTTTTTTACCTAATTCCACTACCTACTTTCAACTATAAATACCCTAAGTCTTTCACAAACAAGACACACTTGGCATTCAAAAATCCCCTCTCTTATTTAAAATCTCTGTGTTATTCGATTACTATTAGTCGGCTGCAAGCCAAGGCTAATCATCTGTGCTCTTTGGTTCTTTCATTCTACTTACTTATATCTTCACTGGTATGTCCTAGTTTAATTTACAGCCACAACAACAACATGTTTCTATTCTTGTTTTAGTTTCTTCTATTTCTAGCCTGCTTTTATTTATGGTTTTGTTGTGGAGTTTGTAGTTAAATATGCTAGTATGACACCCCTCCCTTTAAGCTCATGTATTCCCTTGTGTGATTCAAGCATGTCTGGACAATTATTTTCCTTTACCTACTGTGCACTTATCATTTTGTGAATCCCAAATCCCTATTCCCCTCTAAATGTTTATGTTCCTCATGACTGGTTTGTGATTATGCTAGTGTCAGGCTATCTTTGAGCATGTCCATACCAGTCCTAATACTCCTGCTGGGGTCATGTGTCTGCAGGCAATGTCTGTGTATCCCCAAACCCCTTAACGCCTGTGTGATTACTGAATACATTTAGATTCTGTGAAATTGTTGTGTGTGGTCTTATCCTGAAGTGTTTGAACTCTGCTTACTGCTCCAACTCTTTCAAACAACCTCCATTGCTTTACTAATTGCTTTCAAAACAGACCTTTAAGTCTAGTCTTTAATAAAGTTCTTTCGAACATGTTTCTTGCACTTTCACTCTACTCTTAGTTAATAAGTTCTGCCCCCTCTAGTATGTGTATTGCCTTAGGATCCTCTTGAGAACCCTTGGAACTCTGGCATACTGAGGCTGGCTTTCCACACTGCTCTGGTTCAATGCTTGGCTACTGTAGGCATGTGATTTTTGACCCTCTCCAAGAATTTTTATATTTTAGCATGTAAATATTTAATTTAGGCCTAATATAGCTATTTCAACTAATTTTTACTCTTTTACTTTATTTTATTACAAGAAAATAAAAATTACAAAAAATAGTTTTATTAATTTTTTGTAGTCATTTTTAATCTTGGAAAATACCAAACAATAGTTTTGTATTAATGGTCGGTCTTATTTTAATAGTTATTTCACTTTAGTAGGATTAATTAATAAATGCGATCATATTTTTAATCTCGTTCGCGGGAAAAGAATAAAACTCGAGGTCGAGCTACCCATTTTTAGGCCTAATTTTGGAGCTAGCCCATAATTCCCAAGCCCATAATTCCTACGCCCATCCCCCTAACCTAAAAAAACCCTATAAACAATTAGACCCTAGACCTAAGTACCGGGGGGGGGGGCTCCTAAAGTCAAATCCGCTCTTTCCATGGAGAGAAGAAAATGAAAGAACCTAAAGCTAAATCCCGAAGGAGCAGCTGAAAATACAGAAAGGATACAAGATAAAAGGCTGACCCTACGCTTAAAAAACTGGCAATGCCGTTCTGCAGAAATACTCGACCTCCCCCACAATTTGATCTTTAAGAGAGACCAAAACTTCATCTTCTTCCATCAACAAAGATAAAAAATCCAGCCGCAAGAACACCAAAAGGACAGACCCCCCGTCCAACAGTTCCTTCTTCTTCTTCTTCTTAACACCAACCCCTAAAAAAATCCTGACGAGCTTTAAGAGTAGCAGCGAGAAGCTTCGGAAGTGGATCAGAGTCGGAGGATTCAATGTGAGAAGGCCAAGTTTCATGTGATTTGTACCAGAGGAAAACGTGACGATCGTAAACAGTAGTAGTGCCGGAGAGTTTAACATAAGGGTTTTTGCTACTATTTCATGTTAAAGTTTCCTCTGTGCCAAGGAGAGGTCCGTTTGAGGTCGTTCGGGTTTTATCGTCGAGAATCTCCTATTCGAGATCTTGTCCAGTGAGGTTCTCGTTCATCCGCAATCCGGATCTGTCGAAGCTGTTTGAGCTCCGTGTAAGTTCTGTCCGCCTTCGAGTTGTAACTGGTACTGTCCTTCACTTGAAGATTTTTGTATTAATAGAGTGAAGAAAGTTTAGTCCAAAAAGGTCCGTCCGATTCTTCTTTTACAACTGGTATACTGACTTCCTCGATGCTTTTTATGTCAATATTTTAGTTTTGTTATTTGATTTATAATGTGTTATTCTAGTTGATATTTTTATCCATGTTAGGAAAACCATTTTGTTAATTACTATTTGAGAACATTATATCTAGATGTAATTAGTTTAAGTGGGCTTACATCATTACTATTATTTGTTTCATTAACATTTTTATAGTTTTGCTTTCACGTTAGATTTATCTTAGGAGCTACAAATTAATGATATGGAAGAACTATGGTCAGATGTTAATTTTTTTTAGAGATTTTCTTAGCGTTTAATGGGCCAACATTGGGATTGGATTCAATTTGCTAGATGTTAAGTGCACAGCCTATTGTTCTTGGTATTGGACATGATTTTGTCACAGTATAGGAATTGGGTTGTTGTTCGTCAACTGAACTACGTCAAATTAGATTAAAGGGGCTCGGGTGTGCATTTCATGTGACCCTGCCATATTTTTGAATAATAATAAAAAGATAAACATGTTGCAAACAATAATAATAATAATAATAATAATAATAATAATAATAATAGATAAACATGTTTTAAATTCGGAGGTGCATTTCATGTGACCCGACTTCAATTCCCAACAAGGTTAAATAGAGCGCGTCGTGAACCACGGGTGCATTTCATGTAGTGTGGCTTACGATGTGTTTTAAATAACCTTGAATTTTTTCGAAATAATAAAAGTGGTTTTAAAAAGTTAAAATGCACGTAGGTTTAAAATGTATGATTAATCAGATAATTAGGCCAATAACAATAGTTGAGTGACCGTGCTAGAACCACGGAACTCAGGAATGCCTAATACCTTCTCTCGGGTTAACAGAATTCCTTACCCGGATTTCTGTGTTCGTAGACTAGAGTCAATTTTTTTTTTTGATTCGGGATTTTAAATCGGTGACTTGGGAGACCATAAATTATCCCAAGTGGTGACTCTGAATTCTAATAATAATCCTGTTTCGATTGTCACTTAAATTGGAAAAAACTCCCTTATACCCTTCCGGGGGTAGGAAAAAGGAGGTGTGACAGCTCTGGCGACTCTGCTGGGGATAAGAACCCAGAACTTCTGGTTTAGGGTTCGAATTCGAGCTTAGAATAACTGTTATACTTGGCTTTCATGATTGTCTGATTTTTACGTGTTTGAGCCTAATGTGCTAAATGTAATTTTTTACCGCGTTGATATTAATTGAACTATATATAAATTGTTACGAAACCCTCCTCTATCTGAGTCTTCTAAATCATCTGGGAAGTGTGCACTTCATGTGACTTCTCCTCTGTTAGAGTCATATCTCAATTTTAGAACGAGGTTCGGACAAGTTGCAAAGCCGGTGAAACTTCTGTATTCCCAGTACACTACCCCCCGGCTCGAGCTGTCCGCTCGGGTAAGCCAGGTCTTGAACAAATAAACCCAGGCTTTTAAATCTAGTATAACAAAACCTCATGCCGGATCCCTAGTAGGAACGTTTGTTGCATCATGTGCATTTGACTTAGGGGACTCAACACAGGGGTTGGGTCCATCTAAGACAGGTATACCTGATAGCGCCCAACTATGCCTTTTAAAGGACAAAGCGGTCGCTGCAAATATAATCTAGTTTTAAGTCCGGAATCGAATCCTTAGGGAACTAACCTATGTATTACCCTCTTCGGCAATGTTATTATCAACTCAATCAATCTCTAGATGCAAGATTTTTGATCAATAACGATTGGATTTTTGTTTAACTACTTCGACTACTATTAAAAACAACGGTAAGCTAAAACAAAGATAATTCAATGGTAAAGAGGTCTAGGGCAGTGATTTCCCCAATTGCTAGTTTAGGTCTTGACTCTTCCGCTATAATCTCGCCGTAATACTCTATGAGGATTAAGAGTTATGGGCTATCATAATTATCTCTCGATCAACTACAATAATTTACTAGAGCATTCTCTCGAACTACTCTAGCTGTCAATAGTTATGCAACTCTAAATTATCCCACCAAAGTTTTGTTATCTCTAAACCCACTTTTAAATTCAAGTAATGAATCTCTTCAATTACCCAAAAGTGGTGTTGTTCAACAGTTATCTAACCTAATATTCTTTCTCAAGCAATATAAGGTAATTAGACACGATTAATCAAGGGCCCATTCAATTAATCACCATATAAAACGTAGTTGAACAATCATATCATAAATCCGGCTCGATTATAACAACTTGAGTCAAAACTTCAACCAACAATTGGTTCCATCAACCCTAGATAAGTGTTTAGCTACTCATAACAAAATAAGAGTGAACTACTAAATTGTTCATAATGTAAAATTGCAAGAATTAAAAGGAGATAGAAAAACTCTAATGTTTGGTTGATCTTTTCACACTTGTTCTTCCTCCAAAAGTAGTCTAAAAATTAGCCTTTTTTTTCTTAGTTGGGCGAGTTTCTAAACCTTATAAGGGTATTACAAAAGTTTCCTCGAAATTACATTTTGGTCCTCAAATTTCTAGCTGCGTGAACAGTGCACCGCGGTCAACCGCAATGAAAGCTGACCTTTCTGCCTCACTTTATTAACCTGCCGCGGTTCACCACGGTGGCCTTCTTTCCCAGGCCATTTATGATTCTTTGTGTTTGGGTACTTCTTGAGTGGGCATTTTTCTTCACATTATCGCCTCCAAAACACTCCATGTTGCTTCCTCTCATATAATATTCCCTGCTAAACAAAAGAACACTATTTAGAGCATTTTGTTGGCAATTTATCTATAAAATAACAACAAAGTATGGTCATATTAAGGTGTAAATATCAACTATATAGCCTACTATCAACACCCCACACTTAAATCGTTGCTAGTCCTCGAGCAATCCACCATACTCCATCAAAATTTCTTCCCTAAGCTTTTCCTTTAACGACTAACACCATGAACATTTTACAAAAATTTGCACCTAGTAGTGAAAAACCTTTACCTCAAGAGTCAAACCTTTTGTACCATGCAACATTTGCACTTACTCAAACTACTCTATACAAGAGTCAAGACTTACCTTTCATTTGTAAATCACATTCCCTCACATCACACAAGAGAGTAGTTCCACATATAACAATAATTAGAACAAGTAGGAACTAAGATAGACAAAATTCGCTCACTCTCTGAAAAAACGTTCACATGCCACAAAGATGCACCATAGACTTGTCCGTAGTATAATACTTTACTAATTAAGCCCATACAGTCTAAGATCAATAGGACTTTACTTGGTTGTAATGTATGCTAAGGGTCGGGCAGGATATACTTAGATATATGACTAACCTCCCTAAGCACTTTTAATACAATTACATTAAACTTAAAGATCATAGTTGTGCCAACCAACACTCCACCTCATTTGTTTAAAACATCCCCGTCCATTAGGTGCAATTTGTACAAGTCACCACTTATCAACTATTATAATTGTTTATAACCCATATTTTTCTCTTTTTTTTCGTGGTGCCTTTTCTTTTATGCTTCACATTCCACACCTTTTCTATATTTCAATGGTTCCACTCAAAACCAAACCACCATCCCACACGTTTACTTTTGCATATTTCCATTACCGTTCAAGTGCTTATTGGGAGGTAAAAGGGTTCAAACGGCAAGTTATTCAAACAATTGGATAAGGTTCGCAATGTGGTTGCCAAAGAAATAGGCTTATAGGCTCAACGTGGTTAACTACGATGTATTGCATTCAGGTGGGTTTACTTTATATATCTGGCTCAACAAAGAAATGCCTATATCACTTCTAAAACTGAAAGAAACTACTATTTCGCTTTGCAAACACACAGGGCAAGTTCTAGGCATCAAATATGAAACATGGAACACAGTAAAACTCACACACACATGGCACGTGACTCACTCCGGATTGGTTTATCAAGACATTCTCTTTTGAGAGTTCAAGTTAGATACAAACGTACAATTTTAAGGCACTCTAACAGGATTTAAGCAATGAAGCTAGGCGTTAGACTCTAGTGTCTATTGTGTTCAGGTGTAAAAAAATCGATTTTCGCTCGTAGCCCATTAATCCTAACCTAAAACTAAAAAGATCAAAAACAAAAACTACCTATACCCGGTCCAAGCTAAACCCTTGAAAAAAAACTGTGGCCCAAAGAAAAACCAAGGGGGAGTTACTACACTACCTAAAAATAAAATAATTATTTTTGGGTCTTTTCTCTAGACTACTTCCCTCAAGAAAATTGTCTAAAGGATCCGTCATCAGGAAGAGTCTTCATATTCAAAAAAAAAAAATATTTTTTCTCGACTTAGTCCCTCAAGAACCCCGCCGAAAGAGATCCGTCGTCGGGACAAGTCACATACTATTTTAGCTTACCTAATGAACTATTACTCTACATCAAAACAATCAAAGCAAGACAAAACAAGCAAAATTAAATAGTCAATTATTACAATTACAAACATACAATGAAGTATCCCCACCCCACACTTAAAATGAAGACATGTCCTCATGGCTTAAAATTTAAAGAACAATGAGGTTAAGGAACTTCCCTGAAGGCTCACTCCTGATCGGAGACAGTGTCTGGGTTCACGTTGCACGCACGTCCCAGCGCTCTCAACCAGCCCAAGAATTTCTTCTCCGATTTCACTTGCCTCTCAGTCACTGCATCAATACGGAACCCAAATCAATGACTGAGGTACGCAACCCAGCCATATCCTGCTCCATAGTTGTCATACGAGTGCTCCGGTGTGGCTGTGATAGGCCAGCCACATCAACTCTCGGAGGAGGGGGAACCTCAGCCACCTCAGTATCATCATCATTATCAGTTGAATCATCATTAGAGTCATCAACATTCACTATTGGCTCTCGTCCAATTCCAATTTTTCTCGCCCGGAATGGGGCTTTTAGTGGCAACCTCCCATCAACCCGAGGGTCTTCAGGAACTCGAGCAATACGGCACAGCCGGGTGATCAGCGAAGGGAAGTAATGGCCCTTGGTTAGCTCAGGTGATCTAATGAACATCTCTTCATGAATGAGCCTGGCTACATCAAAATCACTGTGGAACATGAAACTGTGGCTTGCGGATGCCCGTGGTAGATTAACATCTATCGTGTTGCTGGATGGCAACAATCGACTGTTGATAATGGTGAGCCAACACTTAGCCTCCTATTTCAGACAGTGGGAGTTGAGAGTAATCTTGTGCTTGATCCATAGGTGTTCTCCGTCCGGCACACAGATAGTATCAAGGAGAGTGCCCCACAAGGCCCGTGTTCCGCTAAAAGTATGATAAGGATCAAATTCACCCCGAAACACAGGCAGCCTGTATACCATGCAGATGGTGTCAAGGGATGCATTTACCGGGGTATTTCACACCATCACAACCCCATTCTCATGTTCTGGCAAGTTCGCATAGAACTCCTTTACTAGTTGAACATTAGCCTCCTCCGGTACCTTAAAGAAGATATACAGCTGACACCGCCTCAGCTCATTAAACATATTGGGGCATTCCACCTCCAAAGTCGTTCGATCAATGTGCACCTCAGGTTGTAACTTCTTAGCTGCTTTCTCGTTGTATCTATCCTTCGCTGCTCTGGATACAAACCAAGTGCTATCGAACTGAGGTGCACTGGCTTGGCTCCTAGATCGTGAGGAGCTTCCTGGTCCACTAGTGGAGAGTCCGATGTTTCGTCTCTTCCTGGAAGAACTCATTGTACCTGTCATACAACGAAACGGTTATTAGTAAGTGCACAAAATATGTGACAATGGATGGTTACTCAAACTTTACCATAACCATGTCACAATAGCTCCTTATATCTCCATTGGGGCAATTTGCCAAACACTTGTGGGTGAGGCATTATCCAAACACGTGTAGCCCACATGATTCTATAAAACTCCGCCCAAATTAAGTATACAACTCCACCAACACACTTTACACTTGGGCCATTCAAGCACCCACCAACAACACCATTCCAAACAACAATTACACAGCTCCTTCACCAAACCTTCTCAAAAACGAAACTAAAATAGAAAAACAACAAGAAAAAAAACTACAAAAATCTATCAACAATGCAATATCATAACAACATTGAACTATCTTAACAACAACAAAATATAAAAAGAAAAGAAAAGGGGGGTAAGAATCATACCTTAATTGAAAAGAGAGGAGAGGAATGGAGATGGGGGAGTGTATTGGGATTAAGAAGAAGAAGAAGAGAGTATTTGGGGGGGTTAGGGTTTAGAGAGAGAGAATGAGAATTGGGGGAAGGGAATCCGGTGTTTTGATATTATGGGGAGGGGGGTTGGGTTTTAAAATTATAAGAAGAAGAAAAGAAATAAGAAAAAAAAATTAAAATACCTGGGACCCACCGCGGTCCACTGCGACCGCGGTGGGTTTAAAAATTCGAGGCAGATAGTTCACGCCTCACCGCGGTTGCGGTGAGGTGAAAAATCTGAGGCAGAATGCCGCGGTTCATCGCGGTCGCGGTGTTGGCGCTGTTTTTCTGTTTTTTTTAATATATGAAGTTATATGAACACACTAACAACACACTCATCGGTTGCCTCCCACGCAGCGCCTGATTTAATGTCGTGGCATGACGCAAGCATTTGATCATCATTCCTCATCCGCGTACTGGGACTCTTCCAAAGTGATTACCACTATATCCATTTTTTCTTCAGCCATTCCAAGGTAATGTTTCAACCTTTACCCATTTACTGTGAACTTGTTTGTCCCATCTTCTGATTCAATCTCTACAGCTTCACTTAACAACAATTGCACCACTCTGATGGGTCCTGACCATCGGGACTTTAACTTACTTGGGAACAGTCTCAATCTCGAGTTGTATAACAACACTAGATCTCCGAGTTTGAAGTTTCTATCCAAGATATGATTATCATGCATTAATTTCATCCTTTATTTGTATAATCTAGCACTCTCAAAGGCCTGGAACCTGAATTCCTCTAGCTCATGTAACCCAGTGATTCTATTAGTACATGTTGTCTCCATGTCTAAGTTTAATTGCCGCAATGCCCAAAGTGCTTTATGCTCTAGCTCCACTGGGAGGTGGCATGCCTTTCCAAACACCAACTTGTATGGTGACATACCAATTGGGGTTTTGAAGGCTGTGCGGTACGCCCACAATGCATCATCCAATTTTTTTTCCCAGTCAGTCCTTGTTGCATTCACTGTTTTTGTGAGGACACTTTTAATCTCCCTGTTTAATACGTCAACTTGCCCGCTCGATTATGGGTGGTACGGGGTGGTCACTTTATAACGAACTCCATATTTTTCCAACAGCCGTGCAAATGCTCTATTGCAGAAATGGGTTCCGCCATCACTAAGTATAGCTCTTGGGGTACCAAAACGCATGAAAATGTTCTTCTTTAGAAAGCCTAGTACCCCATTAGCATCATTGGTCGGGAGAGCCACTGTTTCGACCCACTTGGAGACATAATCAACTGGTACCAATATGTACTTGTTACCATACGAGCTGATGAATGGCCCCATGAAGTCAATACCCCACATGTCAAAAATCTCCACTTCTTGAAGTGTGGTCATTGGCATCTCGTGTCTACGAGATATGTTGCCAGTTCTTTGGCATTCATCGCAGATTTTAACCCAAGCATGGACATACTTGAATAGAGTAGGCCAGTACAAGCCTGACTCCAACACCTTAGCTATTGTCCGAATTCGTCCAAAGTGTCCACCATATGGTGAAGCATGGCAAGCCTGCAAAACAGAATGTTGATCTTTCTCGGGGATACACCGCCGGATCATGTTATCTACACATATTTTAAACAATATAGGTTCATCCCAATAATAATACCGACAATCACGAAAGAACTTTTTCTTTTGAATTGAGGAGAGTTCATAAGGTATAATACCACTTGCTAAATAATTAGCAATATCAGCATACCAAGGTGCCTCCTCCATTGTCATTGCTAGTAACTGTTTATCCGGGAATGTCTCTGTTATATCCTCAACCTCTACTTTCTTTTCAGCTTCTTCCAACCTTGAGAGGTGGTCAGCTACTTGGTTATCTATCCCTTTTCGGTCAGAATTTCCAGATCAAATTCTTGTAACAGTAGAACCCAACGAATCGAGCGTGGCTTTGACTCCTTCTTTTCTATCAGGTACCTAATTGCTGCATGGTCAGTGTAAATAATAACTTTCAAGCCAATCAAGTATGACCTGAATTTGTCGAATGCAAAAACAACAACCAACATCTCCTTTTCCGTCACAGTGTAATTAAGTTGTGCACCGCTTAGTGTTCTGCTTGCATAGTAAATCGGGTGCATCAATTTATCCTTTCGCTGCCCCAAGACTGCTCCTATGGCATAGTCACTTGCGTCGCACATGAGCTCAAATGGCTGCTCCTAGTTGGGTGAAACAATGATGGGTGCAGTCATCAATCGCTTCTTTAGCTCCTCAAATGCCAACCTACAATCATTAGAGAACACAAAGGGGTGATCCTTTTCAAGGAGTTTGCATAATGGGTTAGCAATTTTGGAGAAATCTTTTATGAATCGCCTGTAGAACCCCGCGTGTCCAAGGAAACTTCTCACTGCCTTGACGGAAGTGGGCGGTGGTAGTTTTTCAATCACGTCAACCTTAGCATGGTCGACCTCAATTCCTTTACTGGACACTCGATGTCCCAGGACTATCCCTTCCTGTACCATGAAATGGCACTTCTCCCAGTTCAACACTAAATTTGTCTCCACACATCTTTTGAGCACACATCTTAAGTTGTGAAGACAATCCTCGAATGAATCTCCCACCACGGAGAAATCATCCATAAAGACCTCCATAATAGCCTCCACCATGTCAGTGAAAATGGCTAACATGCACTGTTGAAATGTCGATGGTGCATTGAAAAGCCCAAAAGGCATTCTCCGAAAGGCGAAGATGCCATATGGACAAGTGAAGGATGTTTTCTCTCTATATTCGGGGGCTATTGATATCTGATTGTACCCCGAATATCCATCCAAGAAACAGAAGTGTGATCGCTCAGCCAGCCTGTCCAATATTTGGTCAATGAAAGGCAAGGGGAAGTGGTCCTTTCGGGTGGCTGTGTTCAATTTTTGGTAATCCATGCAAATCCGCCATCCCGTGACTGTACGAGTTGAGATCAACTTATTGTTCTCATTTTGCACAACAGTCATTCCCCCTTCTTCGGCACACATTGGACAGGGCTGACCCAATTGCTATCAGAGATGGGGAAGATGATTCTCGCATCTAACCATTTGATCACCTCATTCTTTACTACCTCTTTATGTTCGGATTCAGCCTTCGTTGATGTTCTCTGGAAGGTTTGTGCCCTTCTTCCAAGAGAATTTTGTGCATACAGAAGGCTGGGCTGATACCCTTTATGTCTGCCATGGTCCAGCCAATGAGTCTTACTTTCCCGTAGTACCTGTAAGAGCTGTTCCACCTGCACATCTAGCAAACCGAATGATATAATAACAGGCAAAGTGGAGTCGGGGCCTAAGAAAACGCACCTGAGGTGAGCTGGGAGCGGCTTCAGCTCCAACTTATCGATGGCTTTGTTGGAGGTGTAGACCTTTTTTCTAACTCAAGGGACTCGAACTGAGGTTCCCTTTTCCAGAATCCTTGGCCTTCAAGTGCCATGACCCACTCATCCAACCCTTCACCATCCATTTCTTGTAAATTTGTCAGACACGCCTCCAATAGATCTTTAGCAGTCAAGGTCACATCATCTTCTTGCAGGATCACATCTACTGCCTTCACTAGAGAGCAATTAGCATATTCATTGGGTCTCCTCATAGATTGTTGAACATTGAATATGACTTCTTCATCGTTCAGTCTCATTTTTTAATTCCCCAGTCTCACAATCGATCAGGGCTCTCCCAGTGGCCAAAAATGGCCTACCTAAAATGATAGGTATCTCCTCATCTACCTGACAATCCAGAATAACAAAGTCTGCAGGGAACATGAACTTCCCCACTTGCACCAACACATCATCAAGAATCCCAGTAGGCCTTTTTACCGTGTGGTCAGCCAGCTACAGCAGCATCGAAGTCGGTCTAGCTCTGCCAATGCCCAGTTTGGTGTATACAGCTAGAGGCATCAAATTTATGCTGGCTCCCAAATCACATAATGCCTTTGCAAAGGCATAACTCCCGATTGTGCATGGAATAGTGAAGCTACCTGGGTCGGACATATTTTGAGCCATTGGTTTGGTCACTACTGTGCTACAGGTTTGTGTCAGAGTCACTGTGGATAGGTCCTAAAAATCAAACTTCCGTGACATTAGGTCTTTCATCATCTTCGCATAACCTGGCATCTCCCTCAAGGCATCCATCAAAGGAATATTCAACTGAATTTGACGCAGCATCTCCATGATTTTCTTGTATTGATCTTCCTTTTTTTATTTTACTAGTCTCTAAGGGAATGGTGTTGGTATCACCCTTTGTGCACTGCTTGCTGGCTTCTCTCTGTTGGGGTTCTGTGGCACAAGAGGCACCACCTGTTCTGCAACTTGTTCATTTACCTTAGCCTTACCCTTTTCATCTTGACCCTGTTCAACTACCACTTCAGTCAGATTTGTTGGTTCATCTACCTCTAGTGGAATTGGAGTGGCTGGCATAGTCTCTTTCCTAGCTTGTGCAACCTCCTGCTCTTTGTCTAAATCTCTCCTATTCCGAAGACTTACTGCCATCAGCTGATTCGGGTTTTGCTCCTTGGGGTTAATATTTGTATCTGCTGGCAATGTTCCCTGGGGGCGGTTGTTTAAAGCCATAGACAACTGCCCCAACTGAGTTTCAATGTTCTTTATAGCTGAATCATGTACTGCCAACTTTTCTTGCATCTTACCATTTGTCCCAATGAGTTGCTGGAGCATCCCCCTGATCTCTACCATGTTGTTATCTTGCTGCTGAGGAGGTGACTGATATGTCAACTGTTGCTGGTTCTGCTGTGGGTAGCCCTGTTGTCTCTGGTGGTATGGCACCATTTGGCCTTGAGCTTGCATGCCCCCAGGTTGAGGCATGTTGGGTCTGTATTGCTAATTTGGTGCCGGTCTCCACAGTTGTCCTCCTTGTCTCTGAACCCTAAAGTTGTTAACATAATTCATATCTTCCCTTGCCCCTTGATTTTCACCTTCTCCGCTCCATGAACACACATAAGACTGATTAGCACAGGGTGTACATAGTCCTCCATTTGTCGTGTCAACAATATGCACCTGTTTGGTACCCATCTCACTATCTTCTTTGTCAAAATACTCATCTGAGTCATGAGTGTGGCCATGTTCTCTGCCTGTGAATTATTTGGGTCAAGAGGAACTGAATGCACTATGGGTGCCAGTGTTTTACCTCTAGTCATCCACCCCGAATTCTGGGACATCTTGTCAAGAAGGGCTTTGCACTCGGTGAATGTCTTACTAAAAAATGCCCCTCCAGCTGAAGCATCCACATTGGACTTTAGATTGTCAGCTGATCCCATGTAGAATCTCTGGCCAAGCATCTAGTCTAGAATGCCATGGTGAGGACACTTCACCAGCATCCATTTAAATCTTTCCCAAGTTTCTTGCAAGGTCTCAGTCGATTGCTGCTTGTACTGCAATATTTCATCAATCTGCCTTGCAGTCTTGTTGGGCGGGTAGAACTTATTCAAAAACTGCTTTACTAATTCCTCCCAGGTGACAATGGAATTGATTGGGAGCGAATTCGGCCAAGTCTGAGCTTCCCCAGTCACAGAGAACAGAAACAGTAATAGCTTCTGGGGTCACATTTGGATGCCTTTGAGTCACACAAATTGACAGACAATTTTTCAAATGTTGCTAAGGGTCTTCAATGTGTGACTCGGAGAACAATCCCTTATTTTGCAGCAGATGCAGCAAGTTGTTAGTGATCTGGAATGTCTCCGCTTGAATTGCGGGCACTGCTATGGCAGTTGCCAGGTTGTCCGCTGTGGGTTGAGCCCAATCATAAAGCGCAGCTTCTGGCACAAGAGGTGCCACCACTCTGACATTTATGTCAGCTGGCTCATCCCTGGTGTTTCTATTGACGTTCTCTACGTCACCCATGTCAAATTCAAGCTGGTGTGGTTGTTGTGATTGTTGGATCCTACTTTTGGCACGGTTCAATACCCTGAATGTTTTCTCGGGGTCTGAAAGTCCTTCAAGTAGTTCTCCAATCCTCGAAGAATTTCTAGGCATACACCTGAATTCCACAAGAGTTCAAACGTTAGAATTTCAATGAAAATTGTTTAACACTTTTGATATTTGATTTGAACTAATAATTTTAACACTACTTTTAAGTTGTAATAAATAATACCGTTAGTTCCCCGGCAACGACGCCAAAATTTGATAGCGCCCAACTATGCCTTTTAAAGGAGAAAGCGGTCGCTGCAAATATAATCCGATTTTAAGTCTGGAATCGAATCCTCAGGGAACTAACCTATCTATTACCCTCTTCGGCAATGTTATTATAAACTCAATCATTCTCTAGATGTAAGATTTTTGATCAATAATGATTTTTTAACTACTTCGACTACTATTAAAAACAACAGTAAGCTAAAACAAAGTTAATTCAATGGTAAAGAGGTCTAGGGCAGTGACTTCCTCAATTGCTAGTTTAGGTCTTGACTCTTCCGCTATAATCTCGCGGTAATACTCTATGAGAATTAAGAGTTATGGGCTATCGTAATTATCTCTCGATCAACTACAATAATTTACTAGAGCATTCTCTCGAACTACTCTAGCTGTCAATAGTTATGCAACTCTAAATTATCCCACCAAAGTTTTGTTATCTCTAAACCCACTTTTAAAATCAAGTAATGAATCTCTTCAATTACCCAAAAGTGGTGTTGTTCAACAGTTATCTAACCTAATATTATTTCTCAATCAATATAAGGTAATTAGACATGATTAATCAAGGGCCCATTCAATTAATCACCATACAAAACGTAGTTGAACAATCATATCATAAATCCGACTCGATTATAACAACTTGAGTCAAAACTTCAACCAACAACTGGTTCCATCAACCCTAGATTAGTGTTTAGCCACTCATAACAAAATAAGAGAGAGCTACAAAATTGTTCATAATGTAAAATTGTGAGAATTAAAAGGAGATAGAAAATCTCTAATGTTTGGTTGATCTTCTCGCACTTGTTCTTCCTCCAAAAGTAGTCCAAAAATTAGCCTTTTTTTTCAGTTAGGCGAGTTTCTAAAGCTTATAAGGGTATTACAAAAGTTTCCCCGAAATTACACTTTGGTCCTCAAATTTCCAGCTGCGTGAACAGTGCACTGCGGTCACGGCCAACCGCGGTCGACCGCGGTGAAAGCTGACCTTTCTGCCTCACTTCATTAACCTGCCACGGTTCACCACGGTGCCACCACGGTCGCGGTGGACTTCTTGCCCAGGCCATTTATGCTTCTTTGTGTTTGGGTACTTCTCGAGTAGGCGTTTTTCTTCACATTATCGCCTCCAAAACACTCCATGTTGCTTCCTCTCATATAATATTCTCTGCTAAACTAAAGAATACTATTTAGAGCATTTTGTTGGCAATTTATCTATAAAACAACAATAAAGTATGGTCATATTAAGGTGAAAATATCAACTATATAGCCTACTATCAGTACCCAAAATAATAGACCATCTTGATGCATCCTATGTGCTACATATTGTATTTATTCAAGGGTAAAAAGGGTCATTTGGCGGACCAATGATAATTGAGGGCGAGTGAAAAAAAGAAAAAAAGAAAAAAAAGAAGAGGAAAAAAGAGAGGGTGAAGTGTGAAAATAAAGCAAGTAGGGCCCAATTATGTTTTCTGTCACATTTTTTGTTTAAACAAACATGAAAATTCAAAAAAAAAAAATTTTGCACTTTTTCATCATTTTTCGAAAATCAATAATAAAAAAAAGAGGAAAACAAAATCCAAAAAGAGTTTACATGTTTCATCATTTTTCAAAAAAGACAAAAAAAATATATTTTCTTTAAATTAGTTGTTTTTTTAATTCTTGCCCGTATCCAATATGCCCGAACTATACATACCTGATTCTCGTCTTTTGGGGCGTGATACGTAGGCAACCCACATAGGGCCCGGTCTTCCTAGTAAATCTTAGGTTCTTGGCTTTGTGGTGTCATAGCCAAATTTTGCACTTCTAGCCACCTTTTGATCAAATAAGCCATTTTGCAAAATAGCCTCAATTATGTCTTGCATGTGTCTAATAGGGAGTGTTATTGTCTCACCTAGTGTTGGTTTGAGATTTTTTCATACAGGTGTGGATCTGCTTACCGGGGTTTGAGCATGACAGACACTCCGTGACCATCCAGTCAGTATCACTCATTCATGAGTTGCTTAAGGAGATTTGTTTTAGTTTTTTATGTTTTGAGTCTGTTCTTCATTTTATGTCGTCTTTTACTTTTTAGTTTTATATAGTAACGTCGAATCTTTTGTTATTGTACTTTCTACTTTATATTTGAAAAAGTTTGTTGTAACTCAAAATCCAAAAAAAAAGAGGTTTCACGTTTTATATTTCTGTTAGAAGTTTTCCTTAGAATACCAATTCTTTTAAAGTGGTTTTTCTTTAGGAAATTAATATCTAGAACTCAAAATAAAAATTGCTATTATATTTCCTTTTAGTACATTAAGACTAAAAATTTAAAAAAAAAAGAGAATTTTCTTTTAGTACCACTTTAAAAGTTTTCTTTAAGATTTTAGTTCCAAAAATTCAAAAAGATTTTCTTTGGAGGTGCTTCTTTGGGAAATTGATGAAAAATTAAAAAAAAAATCTTTTCTTATTTTCATTAGAATTTAGGATATTGTACATAGAATAAAAAACATACTTTTTCTTTGGTTTATTTTCAGAGTTTCTTCCTTAGGTAATCAAAAATTCAAATCCAAAAATAATTTTTTTTATCTTTTTCATTTTTTGTTTCGAAATCTTTTCTTCAGGATATCAAGTGAAAATTCAAAATATTTTTCTTTGGTTTATTCTTTATATTTCCTTCCTAAAAATAAGAATCAAAAATATTTTTCTCTTGTAGGGTTTTTTCCTTAATAATTTCCCATAGAATATTTGTTTCAAAAAAAAAAAAAGACATGCTCGTTAAGCTTGAGTTTAGAGTAGGTTATAGAACATTCAGTCTAGAAAAAAAAAGATTTTCTTCTTTTGTTTTTCTTTTTTCATCAGAGTAGTCATTAAGGTGAAAAAAAAGAGAACGTCAGTTTATTTACTCTATTCCCGATCCTCCCAAACTACGCAAAAATCTGATTTGTGCGGCGTCATGATACGTAGGAAACCTACATAGGGTTCGATCGAATCATTTTTTTAATTATGAAAAGAAAAAGAAAAGAAAAAAGAAGGAAAAAAGAGGTGAAAGGATGTGAGAAATAAGAGGAAAGAAAAGAGTGATAATTAGAAAAAAAGTGAGGAAGGAAAATGAACAAGCAAGTGCTAGAAAAGGAAAGAAAAGAGAAGATTGAAATGATCAAATTGGGATGATGCCAAGTAACTTTGTGACCCTCGAAGTTATTCTAGAACCGTTAATTTTTGCTAGGTGCATTGCACGCAATGTCATATTTTTAGATGTTAAATGCTCTAATGCTAACGTGATGACCCCATTTTGTTCCTTTTGTTATCTTCATTGAGCAGAAGGGTGGTTGGTTTGTGGTTTTTAAGGTAGCTCATCCATATAACACAAGGTCAAAGAGCAAGATAGTCATGGTTGGCAAAGAGTTGGACACATGTGTTACTGATCCGTCTAAGGAGATTGATGAATCAGAATCTGAGTTGAAAGAAAGAGGTCCTAAGGTTGAAAGGACAGATGGCTGAAATGTACTAAGCCTGGATTAGTGGGCGTCCTCCACTATCAGTTACCACTAACTACAATGAAAGCCTTGTCACCATTCTGCCACTATCACAAGTCCAGGATATCTCCCCACCACCTTTTAACACTCCACCCCCAGAACCACCTCATATCTCGCTCCTTTGACCACTCATGTTTTTGTAGCTCATCCACCTGCTATCTTTCCTCAATCCTCTAGCGAGACTATGTTCAAAATCCCCGATGCCTAACACTATGCTCCAGAACCAATTTTCAAGGTCTCAGGTCCATACTCTTACGCTCCTCATTTTGAGCCTCCCGGCAAAACTGCAAAACCTGCTAAGACAGTGGAGCAAGATGAGATATCCAGAAAGCTGAAATGGTTTAAGATGCCAAAGTTTAATTTGTATGATGTGTAGAGAGATCCAGTAGCCCACCTGAGGGGTTATTGCAGTGAAATGAGAAGTATTGACGGGAAAGATAAGTTGTTGATGGCATATTACAGTGAGAGCCTGACTGGGGCAGCTTTGGAATGGCATACTCGTCAAGATGTCGGTAAGTGGCATACATGGGATAACACAGCTCACGATTTTTTGCGACACTTTCAGTACAATATAGACATTGTCCTAGACCGCTCCTCCCTATCTCAGATGGAAAAGAAACCCAAGGAAAGTTTTAGGGAATTTTGGTTCAGATGGAACAAACAAGTTGCTCGGGACAATCCTCCTATTGATAGAAAAGATGTTGCTGAGCCCTGCCAACGACAGGATCCAGTGGGCATTCCTGCCAAACACTTTCAGCCTCAATACCGACCCCATGAATATCCCCATGCTCCACATAATTCACCCCAGTATTATCCTCCGAACAACGTCCGGCCATCTGTCCAACCACTGGGTCATTCCTTATGGTGAGCGCCAGCACTGCATAATGCACTTTTGCCTTCACAGCATTTTCGAGCATCCAACAACCCTAGAAAACTGGGGCATGAAGGGAAACAAAGGCAAAGAAATAGTTTCACGCCAATCAGAGAATCCTATATAATCCTATTTGAAAAGTTAAAACACTCTGGCTTGATTGAGTCGCTCCTCAGCTATACTCCGGACCCATATGCAAAAGGTTTTGATCCTACTGTACGGTGCATGTACCACTCTAACGTCCAAGGTCATAGCATTGAAGATTGTCGTGCTTTGAAAAAGGAAATAGAAAGAATGATTCAAGAAGGGATAATTGTGATCCAGGACAGTGACACCCAGCATATCGCGCATAATCCTTTACATGCACATGATGATACACGCTTTGTGGGGATGATGCGTGGTGACAGGGAGCATAAGAATTCTCTTGGGAACTTGCTGACTAAAGTTAATGATATTGAAATTGGTAATGGTCTTGGTAATATTGATGTGGAACTCAGTGGTTAAGATGCCGAGCTTGGTAATTGGAAAGACGCTCTTTTCTTGGCTATCCAGGGAGGAGTTCTGGTGGTTTATTTTGTTGCCAATTCTGTGTCTGGTTTATTTCAGGGTTGTAGTCTAGATATTGTCTTGTGACTCAAACCCTTCTATCCTTTTATTTTGCCTAGTTCATTTACTCGTAGCACCCCTTTTAGTGTTATTTAGGTTTTTCTAGGGTCGTAACCCCAACATGTTTTGTTTTTTTGTTGTTCGAATCCGTTCACCATCTGTCTAATACAATTTTCTGTTTTCAATTATTTCTGGTCATTTTTGTTTAGTTCTCTTCTCCTTTTATAGTTCTTTTCATGCTGGTTCTAGTGACATGACATGCATGCATAATTCTAGGCCTAGTCTTAAAAGTTAGTTTAATCATGAAACAATGAAACAACTTTGAAGATGATAGGGACACTTGAGGGCAATAAGTACAGATTTGGACATTTTGAGATCATTTGAAACCCGAACCATGTGAAACTGGGGCAGATAATTTGGGAAGTTAATAGGGTGACAAGAATTCGTTAAAGGAGGGTGCATCCCGGACGATTTGAAACAAGCAACTTTCAGTTCAAGTGCATCTCAAGATTCAAGATAAAGTCAAGAAAGTTTTCTCCGAATTGACGAAGGATATCCATTGTGAAGAGGGAATCACCCAACGAAGGTTCTGTACTTGACAGGGCGCTAAAGAAAGGTGGAAGGCATATCGGTGATATCAATGCCGAAGCCGCAAAACAAATATTATGCACGATCTTCAATTTTCATCCTCAAGTCGCATGTGTCATACTTGGCATTTTCAGGGATTGGGAGGCCCTCTTTCAACTACCCAAACACGTATACCATTCGATACCCTTTTGAGCCTGTACTGATTTCTTTGACCTCCACTCTTTTGGAATCAAGTTAGAGTCAAAAAAAAAAGCTCATGTCCCCATAGGTTTATTTTAGAAAGTTCATTCCAAAACGAAGATTCAAAAAAAGAGAAAAAAAGAGAAAAAGAAAAAAGGGGAAAAAGAAAAAAAGGGGAAAAAGAAAAAAAAAAGAAAAAAAGGGAAAAGGAAAATAGTAACAAAAGTAGTTCTGTGAACTACGTTCGACCCGATTCTTGTCACCACAAGTTACCTAGGCAACCTCACAGTTTGGTCGCACCAAATAAAATATTTCATGATCCCACGAAGTTGAGAGTGGGTAGAAATTCCATCTCAAAAGGAAAAGAATAAAATTCCCTTGCTTTAGAAATTGGGACGAAGTTTTTAGAATGAATTCCAAAAGTTGTAAATAAATTAACCTCGTTGTCATAGTTACTTTGAGCCTTTATGATATCCTTTCTTTCTAATCCTGTCGAAAAGCCACATTACAGTCCAAAAAAGACCTCCCGGATAATATTTGAGAGTGTTGAGTTGAGACATGCCAATGGTACATGATATTTTTACCGTGGTTGATGCCTTGCCATCTGCAGAATCAGAGGAAATAAGAAGAAAAGAACAAAATGAGAGAGTTTTATTGGTGAAAACCTTCACAGGCACCATAAGGCGATGGTGAGTTGAGAAAAAGAACAAAATGACAGAGGCTTGATGGTGAAAACCCTTCGGGCACCACAAATCGAATAAGGATCGTGAACATATTGGATAATCGTAGCATTGAAGCCCAGTTTCATGGTTTAGGGGTATAACAAGAGTTAAACATCAGACTTGCTTGATAGATTAGACCACAGGTGCATGCCATGGTCATAAGAGTTGGTATCCACATCTGATAAGTTTCTACTTTATAGTTTTCTTGTTAGGAATCATCTCTTTCCATTGTCCTTTCCTCTGTTCCTTTTGCCTTGTTTACTTCCTCTTCCTGAGTCTATTTGGTCAGAACAAGTGAGAAATGATTTTAAAATTTACCACCAGCTTTCCAGTAGCACAAAATGGGATTTGGCTGGCACATCAAAGTGACATAAGTCAGGAAAGAATACCATGCGAACTGAGTTTGTAACAATCAACGTGCTTTGGGATTCATGTGAAATATAAAGGTTTAGTATATGTCAATTCATGAACAGTGCAACAGATCGAGGATGTTGGGTGAATGGATCAAAGGTATTTTCTGTGATAAGGTTGACAGAGAAAGTGGTTAATCAATGACAAGCAAGGTCTTCCAAGCGGGAACCAAAGTTATCATGGCAAGTGAAGGAGCAATAGACCTTAAGGCCAAGTCTAGTGGTTTAAGTCAGGAAAGAACATCATGCGCGCTAAGTTGGTAAAAAATCAACGTGCTTTGGGATTCATGTGGAATACAAAGGTTCGGTAAACGTCAATTCATGAGCGAAATGCAACAGATAGAGGGTGTTGGGTTTGAACAGATCAGAGGCATTTTCTGTGAAAAAGGTGACAGAAAAGTAGTCAGTCAATAAACAAGCAAGGTCTTTCGAGCTGAAATCAAAGTTATCATGGGAACTGAAGGAGCAATCTCCCTCAAAGTTAAGGCCACAAACCAACTACCATATTTATAAACTCACAAGTTTTCTTTGTTTGAAACAGGGACAAAAATTGTGTCCAAATCAAAGCTGGTAAGTTTGAATGTTTTCAAGTGGCGTGCCCAAATTTTGTCAGCACAAAGGAGGTTTGAGTAGGGGAAAGAAAATTTTGTTCAATATGCAGGAACCCTCCATGAGGAAAATCATGATTCAGGGGCAAGGAATTTTGTTCGTTCTACAGAGATCCTCCAGGAAGAGAGCGCAGCTCAGGTAAGTTCATTCTCGGCTTATCAGTACCATCCTGGATAATGGAACTTCATTTAAAATTTTCAGGACCCTTATGGATAATGGGACTTAATTTAAAATTTTTAGGATACTCCTTTAGTTTAAGGTCTTCATATATAACAAGATTTAGCGGAATTCATACCTTTAGAAAAATATAATTTAGCTTTAAAATTGTTATCTTACTAGGAGTTTTCAGGACCCTCCTGGATAATGGGATCTAGCTTTTAAATTCTTGGAGATATTGAGTAACATGATTCAATTAACACTCATAGATTTGCCCAACTACCAAATTGGGGCAAAAAAATTTCATTTGTTTTGTCTGTTTTGTTGAAATCAGGCACCCACATGGAGAACAAGGGAAGACAACACGAGTTTCAAGAATGGAAAGTAGTTCAGGCTCAAGCAATTAGGCACCCACCTAGAGAACAAAGGGGAAAGCAATTCAAGTGTTGGTCATCAGGCGCCCAACTGGAGAACAAGGGAAAACAACTCAAGTTTCAACGGAAAGCGGGTCGAGTTCAGCAATCAGGCGCCCACCTAGAAAACAAAGGGAAAGCAATTCAAGTTTCAAAGGAAAGGAAGACAGTTCAAGTGATGGAAATCAGGAGCCCACCGGAAGAACAAAGGGAAAGCAATTCAAGCGTTGGTAATCAGGAGCCCACCTGGAGAATAAAGAAAAGACAATTCAAGTGTTGGTAATCAAGAGCCCACCTGGAGAACAAAGGGAAGACGATTCAAGTGTTGGTAATCAGGAGCCCACATCCATAACAAATCGAAAACGATTCAAGTATTGGTAATAAGGAGCCCACCTTGAGAACAAAGAAAAAGCAATTCAAGTGTTGGTAATCAGGATCCTACTTGGAGAACAAAAGAGAAGCAAGTCAAGTGTCGGTAATCAGGAGCCCACCTGGAGAACAAAGGGAAAAACAATTCAAGTGTCGGTAATCAGGGGCCCACCTGGAGGACAAAGGAAAAAGCAATTCAAGTGTCGTTAATCAAGAGCCCACCTAGAGAACAAAGGGAGAAGCAAGTCAAGTATCGGTAATCAGGAGCCCACCTAGAGAACAAAGGGAGAAGCAATTTAAGTGTCGGTAATCAGGAACCCACCTGGAGAACAAAGGGAAAAGCAATTCAAGCGTCGGTAATCAGGAGCCCACATGGAGAACAAAGGGAAAGTGATTCAATCGTCAGTAATCAAGAGCCCACCTGGAGAACAAAGGGAAAGTGTGTTGGTAATCAAGAGCCCACCTGGAGAACAAAAAGAAAGCGATTCAAGTGCTGGTAATCAGGAGCCCACCTGGAGAACAAAGGGAAACAGTTCAAGTCTCAAGGGAAAAACAATGCAAATATTGGTAACCAGGAGTCCAACTGGAGAACAAAGGGAAAGCATCAATGTTCAAAGGAATACAGTTCAAGCTCAAGCAATCAGGCACCCACTTGGAGAACAAAGGGAAAACAAGTCAAGTTGCAAGGGAACACAGTTAAAGTTTTGTCAATTAGGCGCCCACCTGGAGAGCAAGGGAATATAGTTAAAGTTTTGGTAATCAGGCACCCACCTGGAAAGCAGGGGAAATGGTTCAAGTTTCAAAGGAAGACAACACAGGTTTCAAGGGAAAACAATTTAAAGTAACAAAGAGAATATAATTCAAATTTTGGTAATCAGGCGCCCACCTGGAGAGCAAAGGAATACAGTTCAAATGTTGGCAATCAGGCGCCACCTGGAGAATAAAGTAATTCACTTCAGAATGCAATTCAAGTCAGCAACAAAAGAAACTCACAGCAAGAATACGAGTCAAGTCCGAGGTGATCAACAAAAGTTAGTCACAATCCAGAATAAAAAAGAAAACAAAAAGGGAAGTGAATCCAAAATGCAGAAGCAGAGAAAGATGTGAACTGCTCAAGATGTGGTTGAAGTCACATGCACTACATGCCCGGTCTTGATCCGAAAAGCTAAAGAAGAATGAGCTAGCACCTTCAGCTAACAAGTGTCAAGGTTCAAATCTAAAGTCTATATGAAGAACTATTCAAGATTTAAGATCAGGCTTCAGAAGACTTATAGATAGGAATCTTGTAACTCGTAGTTGATTTGCTTAGCTAGTCTTTTACATTTTTTGATTTTTAATGTAATAACAGAACCGCAGACCGGAACCTCGACGGAACGACACCTCGACCGGCTCTCCACCTCGGTATACTCCATCATCTCACTCACTTCTGAACTACACATGACCCGATTCCTTTATAGCCAAGGATATGTAAGCAGCTTAGATACCAGGGCTCGATCACATTCTCTTTCCTCTTAGTTTAGTCTCTCCAAATAAGGGTCGGGTCAAAAAACTTGTCTAGTCGTTCTTTGTCTGACAACACTTCATGTTTCCAGTTAAAGAGGGGCAGTTGTAGACATGTGATTTTTGACCCTCCCCAAGATTTTTTATATTTTAGCATGTAAATATTTAATTTAGGCCTTATATAACTATTTCAACTAATTTTTACGTTTTTACTTTATTTTATTACAAGAAACTAAAAATTACAAAAAAATAGTTTCATTAATATTTTGTAGTCATTTTTAATCTTGGAAAATACCAAAAAATAGTTTTGTGTTAACGGTCAGTCTTATTTTAATAGTTATTTTACTTTAGTAGGATTAGTTAATAAACAAGATCGTATTTTTAATCTCGTTCGCGGGGAAAGAATAAACTCGGGCTCGAGCTACCCATTTTAGGCCTAATTTTGGACCTAGCCCATAATTCCCAAGCCCATAATTCCTAGGCCCATACCCTCTAACCTAAAAAACCCTATAAAACAATTAGACCCTACACCTAAGGACAGGGGGGGTACTCCTAAAATCGAATCCGCCGTTTCCATGGAGAGAAGAAAATGAAAGAACCTAAAGCTAAATCCCGCTGAAGCAGCTGAAAATACGGAAAGGATACAAGATAAAAGGCTGACCCTATGCCTAAAAAGCTGGCATCACCGTTCTGCAAAAATACTCGACCTTCCCCACAATTTGATCTTCAAGAGAGTCCAGAACTTCATCTTCTTCCATCAACAAAGACCAAAAATCCAGCCGCAAGAACACCAAAAGGACAGACCCCCCCTCAAACGGTTCCTTCTTCTTCTTCTTCTTAACACCAACCCCTAAAAAAAATCCTGACGAGCTTTAAGAGTACCATCGAGAAGCTTCAGAAGTGTATCAGAGTCGAAGGATTCAACGTGAGGAAGCCAAGTTTCATGTGATTTGTAACAGAGGAAAACGTGACGATCGTAAACAGTAGCTGTGCCAGAGAGTTTAACATAAGGGCTTTTGCTCTATTTCATGTTAAAGTTTCCTCTGTGCCAAGGAGAGGTCCTTTTGAGGTTGTTCGGATTTTATCGTCGAGAAGCTCCTATTTGAGATCTTGTCTAGTGAGGTTCTCACGTTCATCCGCGATCCGGATCCGTCAAAGCTGTTTGAGCTCAGTGTAAGTTATGTCCGCCTTCGAGTTGTAACTGGTACCTCCCTTCCATAATGCAAACTTGGAGATTTTGTATTAATAGAGTGAAGAAAGTTTAGTCCAAAAACGTCCGTCCGATTCTTCTTTTACAACTCGTATACTGACTTCCTCGATGCTTCTTATGTCAATATTTTAGTTTTGTTATTTGATTTATAATGTGTTATTCTAGTTGATATTTTTATCCATGTTAGGAAAATTATTTTGTTAATTAAAATTTGAGAACATTATATCTAGATGTAATTAGTTTAAGTGGGCTTACGTCATTACTATTATTTGTTTCATTAACATTTTTATAGTTTTGCTTTCACGTTAGATTTATCTTAGGAGCTACAAATTAATGATATGGAAGAACTATGGTCAGATGTTAATTTTTTTTAGAGATTTTCTTAGCGTTTAATGGGCCAACATTGGGATTGGATTCAATTTGCTAGATGTTAAGTGCACAGCCCATTGTTCTTGGTATTGGACATGGTTTTGTCACGGTATAGGAATTGGGTTGCTATTTGTCAACTGAACTACGTCAAATTAGATTAAAGGGGCTCGGGTGTGCATTCATGTGACCCGACTTCAATTCGAAACAAGGTTAAATAGAGCGTGTCATGAACCACAGGTGCATTTCATGTAGCGTGGCTTACGATGTGTTTTAAATAACCTTAAATTTTCCCGAAATAATAAAAATGGTTTTCAAAAGTTAAAATGCACGTAGGTTTAAAATGTGTGATTAATCAGATAATTAGGCCAATAATAATAGTTGAGCGACCGTGCTAGAACCACGGAACTCGGGAATGCCTAACACCTTCTCTTGGGTTAACAGAATTCTTTACCCGAATTTTTGTGTTCGCGGACTAGAGTCAATCTTTCCTCGATTTGGGATTTTAAACCGGTGACTTGGGACACCATAAATTATCCCAAGTGGCGACTCTAAATTCTAATAATAATCCCGTTTCGATTGTCACTTAAATTAGAAAAAACTCCCTTATACCCTTCCGGGGGTAGGAAAAAAGAGGTGTGACAGCTACTAAGTCTAGGTGTAAGCATTGCCTGGGGTCCTTGAGACCTTTAGGGAACTTTGATGCACCTAGACCATGATTTGTCTATGGAAATAAGGTTTGAAAGACCATTGGAGGCTTTGGGAAACTTGGGCCTGATTGCAGGCTTCCTATAGAATAGCTTCTTAGTTTTTTATTTTATTTATGTAATTCATTTATTGGCCTGTAATATTTTGTAAACAAATATTCGGGGTAATTTAGTAAAAGGGGTGGGTAGATGTAGGGGTGTTCATGGTTCGGTTTGGATCGGTTTTTTCCTAAAAAGAAACCAAACCAAGTAAGTCGGTTTTTCAAATATTAGAACCAAACCAAACCAATTAAGTCAGTTTTTTCTCGATTCGGTTTATGTCGGGTTTTGTCAGTTTTTCATTTTTTTCGGTTATTTGTCGGTTTTTTCTTAAATATAAGACATACACTATCAAACACATATTTCGGAGACCACATTTTCAACGTAACACTAACAAATCAATTGTCCTCTGAGAAATCTATTATTTACCAAGATATATTGATGATAATTGAATCAAATAGTGATAAATAATTTAAGGACTCAATTAAAAATATATTATTTTTAACAAATAATGGATTCTTACACTTAACAAAAGAAAACTACCAATCAAACTAGAATGTAAAGATAAAGAACTATACTAAAAATCCAAACTATTAACATTTACCATTAAATTTTTGAAACTTTGTATAGAAAATAAATATATATAGGTGTAATAATAAATTTGAAATAGCTACTCCTATAGTCGGTTTGGTTTGGTTTTTTCCTGATTAAAAACAAAACCAAACCAAATTTGATCGATTTTTAAAATTCAAAACCAAAACCAAACCAAACCAAAAAGTATCAGTTTTTTTGGTCGGTTTGGTTTGGTTTTCGGTTTGGTTCGGTTTTTTGGGTTTTTATGAATACCCCTAGGTAGATGTATACTTTGTGGAGTAATATGGGTAAAAATCCTGCTCTTAGGATTTTACTTTCAAATTTGTCTGCTTTACTCAATAGAAAACATGTTCATAGGGAGTGACTCTTGTTGAATCTAATTTCATTTTGCATAATAGACATCATGTCTATAGGTTTTCACTTTTAATGTCATTTGCATCAGATATAAACCATGTTCATAAATCCTACATTTGTTATGTTAGAAACCATGTTTCCAGGTTCCAAGCCATCATGTTTTAAATCAATTCAAGTATAGATACCATGCCTATAGGACATAAACCCGATTCAATAAGTTACTGCAAATTGCCTAAAACCAGTAACACGCCTAGATACCATGACTATAGGGACTTCTACTCGCAATTATGTCTGATAATCTAATTAGTCTAATGAGTCGATTTTATCTCACCTAGTTTACTTCTTAAAACTGGCCTTGTCAAGCGATAACTCTCTAAAATTGGTCCTTTCATAATTGCTTTAATGCCGTTAGATATTCTGCCTATAGGTATTGAAAGGTTCTATTTCGAAAACTTTTCTGTTTTTGCATTAACATAGACACAGTTCTGCATATAGGCAAGTCTTAGGGCATTTTCAAAACTTGCAATTCTCTGAAGCTGTTTCTATCACTCGATGTCTCTAAATTCTAATAAGCTTTTAAAGAGGATGTCCTAGGCAACTAATAATGTTATGACTTCTGTATCTGAAAGTGGTTTATTTCTGCATAATCATTTAGAAATCCTTCTTTAGGATTTTGATTACTAAAGACCTTACTTGTGGTTGAGTCGTGCTACATGCATGCTTGTTTGCGAAGGAAACTATGAGCCTTTTACTTGCTCTCATTATGTGAAAGTCCTAGATGCTTTTTGACTGTTGCCTCAGAGTTTTCCCTTTAAAACCTTAGGGGTACGTCTAGAACTACCTATAGGTGGAGGTCCTAACTCCCTCCAGGACTATTAAGAAGGGATGGGTAGCAGCACCCAATAGGAATCAATGACCAAACACTCGCTTTGCATGACTAATAAGAGGATGGGAAGGGTAGACATGGGATATGATGACTACGTGTTAATGTCACGTGTAGCCCCTCATTGAGGAGTGCTTACCGGACATTGCGTGGGGTGATCCTATAGGATAAACAACGTTGGACCCCTTCTTACCCCAAATCCTCTCTTTATTTAAAAATTTTGTTTGTATAATTTGTTCAAACCTTTATTTCATTACTTGACTTGTTCAATGAGCTTTGCAACTTACTTGTTTATATGGACTAATTTGTAAATATAAGTTCGGTCTGGACCCACAGTTGTGGACCAAGAGGGGTGCCTAACACCTTCCCTTTGAGGTTATTTCGAGCCTTTACCCTAATCTCTGGTAATGCAAAGCAATCCAATAGTTAATTGCTCTAGGTGCCCTAACGCACGATAATCCGTTAGGTGGCGACTCTTCAAATACCCAATTGCCAAAAGAAAATGAGTCATTGCACCCCCATGAATGTCTAAACCCGGACCTCCCTCCGCGAGGATGGGAAAAATGGGGAGCGACAACATGGCGACTCTGCTGGGGATATCTTTAGGCTCTTACCATAACGAACTTGTTTTTACAAATTAGTCCAAGCATGCTTATCCAATACCCTGCTCCCTTATCTTGATTTAATTGTCTATTTTTTCAAGCTTTTATGATTCCTTTATTACCCTGAAAACAGACTTGTCTCTTTGTTTTCCTTTTTATGTAACTGTCTTTTTAATTATTTAAATGCTGTATTTATTTTTTCCTACGTGAAAATACTTGCCTACATGTTATTAGCTGCTGCTAAATCATGCTCCACACCATATTCCACTCGTGCATCTCAAATCCTATAGCAACGCTTTAATGAGTGGTTGTACTCTTCCTATTTGTTACCCTTAAATTTTGAAAGGCTTATTTGCGGTAAAACCAGTCGATCAGCGGTGCAGTCGATAATTCCATGCCTTCCCCCTCAAGTTGTCCGCTTGAGGGTACCAGTCTAAAACCTCATAAAAACCTTACTCTGTTTAAATTGTGCATGCATCATGGTCAGACCTAGTTGGATCAGTTATGTTGTCCATATAATGATCCTTTAGGATAAGACTTATCCAAAGTCCATCGGGTTTTCCATAATCCCAACGGATGCAACCATGTTTTGTGCATTAATTTGGAGAACTAAATGCCGATATGTTGATCATAAATATATAAATATTTGAGTCTGGTGGGGGTAAGGCCTAACCCTTTTGTTTTGCAGAAAATGAGGAACAAGGTCCCCAGCTTCGGTATGGTTAGCACACCCTCACTCTTGCTAGACTGGTGGAGGAATCTTCCATCAGATGACCAAATCAATGAATGGAAAGAGAGGGCCGCCAAATCTAGCGAAAAGTTAGAATATCTGGAATACAACCTGTTGGAATTGGAAGGAAAAGTGAGGAAGAGAGTCACTGAATCCCCATAGGTTTGTTCATCCATACTGGCCTCATCAGCATATCATACCAAGTCCAGAGGCCCTCCACCTCCTCCTCCTCCAAGCAACACAAAAGGCAATTCAAAAGGAAAACATTGAGAACACAGAGACCTCCGATGGCCGTAGTACTCCGGCCCCGAATGACCTGGTTTTGAGACTTGAACAAAAGATACTAGAACTGCAAGGAGAACTTGAGCAAGTCTACAATTTGGCTAATTTGTCACTCACCCTCAATGTCCCTGATATCCACCAACAGAACGCAAAGAACCCAACACCTCCTCAAAACCAACAGCCACAAAACCCTACCATACCAAATCAATACACAACTCTACCTCAAAATGTCAATCCATTACCGACACCAACTCCACCACAACATCAACCAATTCCATACCCACCAATCACCACTTACCACACTCCCCAAAATACACCACCACTCATTCTAGATCCACAAAACTCTACCAATGACCATCACTATACCCAATTTCCTAGCACCCATCAGAGCAACCCCATATACATGGAAACTATACCACATTCTACCCAACCAATCTCCTATGCAACAGAACCCTCCAAAAAGGACCTGCTCATTAAGAACATGGCCGAAGAACTCAAGAAGTTAACAAGCGGAGTTCAAGGTGTTGACGACGATAAAGAAATAGAAGGTTTGAACTACGAAGATATATGTATATAGCCTGATGTAGAACTGCTAGAGGGGTACAAACCTCCCTATTTTGAAATGTTCGATGGTACAGGTGATCCCAGGGTTCATCTAAGGACTTACTGTGATAAGCTGGTCGGGGTTGGAAAAGATTAAAAGATTCAGATGAAGCTCTTTATGAGGAGCTTTACTGGGGACGCATTGTCTTGGTATATTAGCCAGAATCCCAAGAAATGGTACAATTGGGTAAGCGTGGCGTCAGATTTCATGGACCAATTCAGGTTCAACACAGAAAATGCACTTGATGTCTTCTACATCCAGAATCTCAAGAAGAAACCTACTGAGACTTTCCGCAAATATGCTACTCGTTAGAGGTTTGAAGCCGCCAAGGTCAGGCCCGCTTTGGACGAAGAATAGATGAATAAATTCTTTGTCAGAGCACAGGATCCGCAATATTATGAGAGACTGATAGTCATCGAAAATCACAAATTCTCTGATATCATCAAGCTTGAGGAAATAATCGAGGAAGGAATCAAGAGCGGGATGGTTACAAATTTCGAGGTGCTGCAAGCCACGAACAAGGCACTACAATCAAGTGGCATATCAAAGAAGAGAGATGTTAGGGCAGTAATGGTAGCCCAGGGCCCAAAAACTCCACTCACATATCAAACACCTCCGCCCACATACCAAGCACTTCCACCTACATACCAAGTATCTCTGCCCATATACTAAGCATCTCTACCCACATACCATGCATCACTACCTACATATCAACCCTCATCTCTCAGATATTCCCAACCAGCCGCTATCCATCATACCTACAATTCCCAACCATCCCACTTCCAATCACAAACAAATCGCCAAAATTATCCAACACCAAGACCTAACTTGATCATAAGCTACATAGACAATACACTGCCATTGCTGAGCCCATCGACCAGTTGTATGAAATTTTAAAGGCCGCAGGTTACGTCACTCTTATTCCCGCTATGGCATTAGAAAATCCATCCCAATGGGTCAATCCGAACAAAACATGTGCATACCACTCCGGCAGAAGGGGCATACCACTGCTGAGTGCCGAACATTAAATGATAAGATTCAGACACTTATTGACAACAAGGTCATACAAGTTAAAGAAGCGGCACCTAATGTCCACAACAATCCCTCCCTGATCATAGAGGTGACGGTGTACATGTCATGAAAACAAATGAAGAATGGGACCCTGAAGGGTCAATCGGGCTTATCCAGGAAGGCGGTGACTTTAAGGCTGCAGTTACACTTACTCCCATTATGGTTCAGACTCAGGCACCTATTGACATTGAGGTGACTGCATCAGTTCCATTCGAGATGGAAGTAGCTCCGCCCGCAGCCACCTCCACTCCATTTGAAGTAGAAGTGGTCACACCTTTTACTATGACGGTGTCAACCCCACCCCCATTCAACTCAAAGTCAATACCCTAGGATTATGTCACCGAGGCTCGGCGAAAAGGGAAGACTAAGATGGAGGAATCTGACGCTGCATAAGGGATGATTAGAACTGGAAGAGTCTATACACCTGAACACCTAGGAGGTTCAAGCAAAGATGCCACTGCTAGACAACATATCATTGAGACCAGACTAGATGACTTGTGGAGGAGAGTACAGGTGAAAGAATATTCCGTTGTTGATCATCTGAACAAAGTCCCTGCTCAGATATTTATCCTATCACTACTACAGAATTCAGAGGCACATAAGAACGCCTTGATGAAAGTACTGAGCGAGGCTTATGCACCCAATAATATCACCGGTGGAGAAATGGCCAACATGGTTGGTCAAGTGCTAGAGAGCCATAAGATTATCTTCCACGAAGATGAGCTGTCGCCCGAAGGTCTGAATCACAATCGAGCATTGCATATTATGGTACAATTTGAAGACAAGTTCATTGCCAGGGTCCTGGTTGATGGAGGGTCTAGTATGAATATTTGTCCATTGGATACCCTGAAAAGGTTGGACAAAGGTTTCCATGAAATACAGACCAGAAGCATGAATGTGAAGGCTTTCGATGGGTCCTAGAGGGCCACGATTGGAGAAATCAACCTTTGCTTGCAAATGGGACCAACTTGGTTTGATGTTGAATTCCAAGTGCTTGATATACCAGTCTCATATAATATTTTGTTAGGTCGCCCATGGATCTATGCTGCTGGAGCGGTACCCTCCACACTACATCAAGTCGTAAAATTCGAATGGAGCCATCAGGAGGTAATCATTCATGGGGACGGGAGCAATCCCATCTATACTAGTCAAACCATCCCGGCCATCGGACATAGAAGGAGGCTAGGAGGGAAAACTTATCATCACATTGAACGGGTCAATGCCGTCGAGAAAGATAAGTGGTGGAGTAACAAAATAGAAAGCATACTAGCATGGTCCGGATATGATCCCGGCAAAGGGTTGGAAAAGAGCCTCCAAGGTATCACCAAGCCGATACGACTGAAAAATCATGGTACCACCTTTGGGCTCGAATACCAGTATACATGGCAGGAGTACAGGGAATGATCACCCCCATGTCATGAACCATATTACCCTCTTGAGAAACCGATACCCTGTTTGGAACAGGCTTTCCATCAGGCGGACACAATATAGGGAACTGCTAAAGAAGAAGCACTAGCTGGGCTAAATGATCTGTTCTTGGAAGATGAGGATATGGGCTGTAGTGCCACAATTGAGGATGAGGAGGAAGAAGGGCTCTTCATTCAAACCATGGCAAAGGGAGCTGTTCTCAGAAACTGGACCATCACACCATCCCGAGCCCGCCGAGTCCCTAGGTAGCTTGGCAGAATTTATAGCCATTCTAGGCATTTTAATTTTTCAGCAATTTTGTTTTAAGATTTCTTTATTTTAAAATAAATGCTCGATCCACCGAGCCAAGCTTTGTTTGAACAATTTCCTCAGTTTTAATCAAATGCATTTATAATTTATCATTATTTATTACAATTTTATATTTTCCCTTCTACAGTGTTATTATTACTTTTCTTGATGAACCAGTGACTGTGACATGTAATGAGGCAACGCAACATGAGAATAGTGATTTAGAGGAAGAAGATGAGATACCTGAGGAAATTGTCAGGGAGGTTGAGAATTTTGAGAACAAGCCTAAATCCAACTTGGACGAAACAGAAGCAGTAAATTTGGGAGACGCCGAGACTATCAAAGAGACCCGCATCAGCATTCATTTGTCACCAATAGAGAAGGAAGAGTACCTCCATTTTCTAAAAGGATATGAGGATATCTTCGCATGGTCGTATGACGATATGACCGGTTTGAGCACATCTGTAGTAGCTCACAAGTTGCCTACCAATCCTATGTGCCCGCCAGTCAAGCAGAAACTCAGAAAATTCAAACCAGACATGAGTTTGAAAATCAAGGAGAAAGTTACCAAGCAGATCAAAGCCAAGGTACTCAGGGTGGTTGAGTACCCAACATGGTTAGCTAATAGTGTGCCAGTTCCAAAGAAGGATGGGAAGATCCGAGTATGTGTTGATTATCAGGATTTAAACAGAGCAATTTCCAAAGACGATTTCCCATTGTTGAACATACACATCCTGATCGACAACTGCTCCAAGCATGAAATCCAATCCTTTGTGGATTGTTTGCAGGTTATCACCAGATCTGGATGGATGAGGAAGATGTCGAGAAAACAACTTTTATTACGCCTTGAGGTGTATACTGTTACAAGATGATTCCATTCGGTCTGAAGAATGCTAGGGCTACCTACATGAGGGCCATGACGACCATCTTCCACGATATGATACACAAAGAAATAGAGGTATATGTGGACGACGTCATCATCAAATCCAAGAGGGCCGCAGATCACATAGCAGACCTGAGGAAATTCTTCGATGGGCTTAGGAGATACAATTTGAAGTTGAACCCCGCAACGTGTGCATTCGGGGTTCCTGCAGGAAAGTTATTGGGATTCATTATTAGTTGCCGAGGGATCGAACTGGATCCAACTAAAGTCAAAGCTATTCAGGAGCTTCCACCACCCAAAAGCAAGAAGGACGTGATGAACTTCCTGGGGCGGCTGAACTATATCAGCCGATTCATAGCACAGTCCACAGTAATATGTGAACCCATCTTCAAGATACTAAGGAAAATGGTAGATAATAACAACCAGTGGCATGAAAAGTTACCCTTTGCTCTGTTAGGGTACTGTACCAAAGTTTGCACGTCAACCGGGGCAACCCCATACATGCTAGTTTATGATACTGAGGCAGTCATCCCAGCCAAGGTAGAGATTCCTTCTTTAAGAGTCATACAGGAAGATGAACTCAGCGATGCGGAATGGTTAAGAAGTCGCTATGAACAATTGGCCCTTATCGATGGAAAGAGGATGAACGCAGTATGTCACGGCCAACTCTATCAGAACAGAATGTCCAAAGCTTTCAACAAAAGGGTCAAACCAAGGCAGTTCGCACCAGGACAACTGGTATTGAAGAAGATTTTTCCACACCAAGATGAAGCCAGAGGGAAATTCTCTCCCAACTGGAAAGGTCCGTATATGGTTCACAGAGTACTAACAGGAGGAGCACTCATACTTGTAGAGAGGGATGGAGAGATCTGGCCAAAACCAATCAATTCAAATGTAGTCAAGAGATATTATGCTTAGTTTATTTCACATTTTCCTCTCTAATATAATTGAACTACGCTTGACCTGATTCCCTTTTAAGAGGGGATATGTAGGTAGCCATATGGGTTCGGTCATATCATAATAAATTTTTTATTTTCCCAAAATCAGAACTGGGGCAGAATTTTGAGGAGGGTCCTCAAAATTCCGGAGCAAGTCCAGCCAGCGCCATCACATGCCAGGAAGTTAGACATCAATCAAGAACTGGGGCAGAATTGAAGGATTCTCAAAATTCCGAAGAAGATTCATCAAGGTCCGCCATCCACAAACGGTTAAAAATCATCTACCAAATTGGGGTAGAATTTTGAAGAGGACCCTCAAAATTCCAACATAAGAGAGCTGCAATGCCTTTGAAATGTGTCACAGTCGCTAGTTCATCAAAAGTTACTTGATATATCAATACGCTTCCAAAATAATTCTATTTTTTTATCAATGAATGCATATTTTCGAAAATTCTATTTTTCATAACGGTCAGGTTCTACGTAGGGGGAACTCGAAGGGGGCTTCCAGAGCGGAGCAAAGCAAGGCCGAAAGACGAAGCAAGAACCAACCTCCCCTCATGAAACTTACAATATTTCTTTGAACGCAGGCATATTTGACGATAGCATTCGTACACAAAGCAAAATTCACCATCCATCCGGTCGTTAGACGCTGAACCTATCCTAGCTAAGATATACTCTACCCTTATCTGCTATTTTCTCTTTGCATGAGTCTAATCTCCGACTCCATATTGGTATGAGTCTAAGTCCTGACTCTATATTGGCATGAGTCTAAGCCTTGACTCCACATTTGCATGAGTCTAATCCTCGACTCCATATTTGCGCTAGTCTAAGCCCTGACTCCATATTTGCATGAGTCTAATCCTTGACTCCATATTTGCATGAGTCTATGCCCTAACTCCATATTTGCATGAGTCTAAGCCTTGACTCCCCATTTGCATGAGTCTAATCCTTGACTCCATATTTGCATTAGTCTAAGCCCTGACTCCATATTTGCATGAGTCTAAACCTTGACTCCACATTTTCATGAGTCTAATCCTTGACTCCATATTTGCATGGGACCAAGCCTTGTCCCAAATCTTCCATGAGGTTAAGCTCTACCTCCATATTTGCATGAGGCTAAGCCCTGCCTCCATTTTGCATAAGACAAAGCATTGCCTTCCATTTTGCATGGGACTAAGCCCTGTCCCAAATCTTGCACGAGGATAAGCCCTGCCTCCATATCTGTATAAGGCTAAGCATTGCCTTCCATTTGCATGGGACTAAGCCCCGTCCCGAATCTTGCATGCGGTTAAGCTCTACCTCCATATTTGCATAAGGCTAAGTGCTGCCTTCTCTTTGCATGAGACTAAGCTCTGTCTCCAATCTTGCATGAGTCTAATCCTTGACTCCATATTTGCATGAGGCTGATCCTTGCCTCCATACCTGCATGAGTCAAAGCCCAGACTCCGAATTTGCATGAGGCTAATCCTTGTCTCCCCATTTGCAAAGGGCTAATCCCTGCCTCCCCACTCGTATGGGACTAAGCATTGTCCCTCCTTGCACCAATATTGCTCTATTTTCTACTACTATTTACCTGCTTTTCAATCGGGCTAAGCTCTGCCCTCTACTTTGCAAGACTAAGCCTTGTTTTGTTACATCATATTATTGCATATCATGGGCTGAAACATCACCAATCTGTCCAAAGGCGTCATAGTCTAAAGGCACCATCCTCATAGCCTGAAGACACCATGCCATGGCCTAAGGATATCTCAAATTTGCATATCATTATTCAAAGGCTTCATAGTTTGGAGGCACTATTTTCATGTCCCGAGAACATCATTTCATGGCCTTCAAATCCCTCATTAAATAATTTATGGCCCAGAACGTCATGGTCCAAGGACGTCATCTTTAAACGTCCGAAGACAACCTTCATTGCCCAAAGGGAATTTGCATCGTGTTTAAATTTTCGCAAACACGTTTGTAGCATCTTTATCTGCAGGTAACAAGTAAGCAACCGCTATCCTAGCAGGAGCAATCTCACTCCAGTTCCCTCCAACCATCTCGAGCCTTAAATGCTCATCGTAGTCGCTTCCACATCTCGTGTCCGTTCTTACATTGATTCCATCGGCATACTCCGCAGGTAAATCCAGAACTACACATGGCCTGATTCTTGTAAAACCAGGGATATGTAGGCAACTCAAAAACCGGAGTTCGGCCTCTGACTTTTGAAACATCCCATCCGGTCAAAATTGGCCATCATTTCTTTACCCGAAAACTCTTTCATCCTTCCCGGGTAAAGAGGGGCAGCTGTTGATACCCAATTTTTCCCTATATATTTTAAATATGCACAATACCTTTAAAATAGCATATATATGCATATATATAAACATGCACAAGATTTTTATTATTTTTATTATAATTTTAAGGGTTTAAATTGATTTATTTTCTCCTCTTTTATCCATAAAAAATCCCAATAATTATTTTCAAAATTATTGTTTTGATAATTATTTTTTTAATTTCTATATTTAAGCCAAAATAGGGCTAATGTAATTTTTATATTTTTTGTACAATTACATTTGGTATTTTTAAAGCTAAATTGCGTATAATTGCAATGTTAGCCCATTTTTAGATATAATTATGTTTATATGCATAAAATTTGATTCTATATTTTTAAATTGTTAATTATGTATTTTAAATCATTTTTGTACCTTAATTTATTTTCTAGAAATTGCCTACTATTTTGTATAAATTAAATAGGGACAAATTGGCTATTTAAATAACAACCAAATTTGGTTTTCAATTATAGCCAAAATTGGACCCCTTTCCTGCCCAATTTCACACCTAAATCACCCGAGCCATACCCTATTAATCCTTACCTAAATTCGGAACCCACCTACCCGTTTTAATCCTAATAGTTGATCTCCCAGATCAACGGTCCAAATAATTCATTTCCTTTTTAATTTTCAAACGACCCTAACCCTAAGTCATTTTTCCAAAGGCGTCGCCTTCAAATGCTCTCTCATATCCTCTCTTCTCTCAAACCTAACCCTAGACTCCTCCACTCACCTCCTTCTCTGGTCATCTCCAGTGACTATCTCTCAAACCTCAAGCCTCCAATGGTCACTCTCATCACCTTGCTCATCATCTCTAAGGCATTCAAGGGTCCTAGGCCATGTCAATTCGGACCTAGGGTTTCTGATTCTATTGTTCGAGGCTTCTCTGGTGTGATTTTGGGCAAAATCACATCATGTGTGTTACGATTTACGAAGTTACAACAAGTTCTTTCGATTTCTACCTAGGTTTCCTTTTGAAACCCTAACTCTCTTCTGGATCTCTCAGATTTATGTTATTTTCATACTTTAAACCTGTTTCCGTCTATGATTTGCTTATTTTTTATCATTCTTCTAAAAGATCCTCTAGTCTAAACCGTTCTTACTTTCTTTGAAAACTAGGGTTTTCTCGGAGTTCTTTCTATACCTAGTTCAACCGATTTCTTCATGATTAAACATTTTTCCATTGTTTATTTTGACCGATTTTATGTTCCTACTGCATTTTAACTAGACTATGTTAAAAGCCCTAATTTTTAAAAAGATTTTCTTTACTTGTTTCTGTGAGTTAGCATGATTTTCTTTACTTGTTTCTATGTGTTAGCCTAATTTTTCTTTACTTGTTTTTGTATGTTCGCATGATTTTCTTACTCTGGTTTTGTGTGTGAGAACGATTTTCTTCACCTTGGTTCCGTGTATTAGCATGATTCTCTTTGTCTAGGCTCTGTGTGTCAGCATAACTTTCTTTGCCTTGGTCTTGTTAATTTCTCGTGGTCACCATGCTTCGAATATGTCCTGCTGAATCTGTAGCCTACTTACATGACCTCTATATGACTGTGCTTGCTCATCTCTTATTTCTTTCTGCCTATATAATTGACCTTGTTTTGTTCGCTACTTCTGTTCATTCGTCTCTATTTATATGTTGGAACACGCAGAATCATGACCCCTCATGATTGATTCTGATTTTCCTTAACTGTTGGTAATTGAAAGATTTTCCTTCAAGGCCCTAGAATTCTACTCGTCTGTTTGAATTCATTAATTGTATTACCTTATTTACTATGATACTTGGTTTTACTTAGTCTTTCTTTAATTAGGTCTTTCTGAATTTGGTCCTAATCGACTATTTTATGCCTAATGGACTCTGGCTCCTTTCCTTGTCTAGTTATGCACTGATTCCTCCTTTTCCCCTTATATGGTACTAAATCTTTCCGTTTGACCTTGATTTCCCTAACTCAAGGAAGTACTTCCTTGATTCTCTAAGTGATTGATTCTGAGCTCTTAAATTAGTATACTACTATGTTTTTTTTACCTTATTCCACTACCTACTTTCAACTATAAATATCCTAAGTCTTTCACAAACAAGACACACTTGGCATCCAAAAAACCCCTCTCTTATTTAAAATCTTTGTGTTATTATATTACTATTAGCCAGCTGCAATCTAAGGCTAATCATCTGTGCTCTTTGGTTCTTTCATTCTGTTTACTTCTATCTTCACTAGTATGTCCTAGTTTAATTTATAGCCACAACAACAAACATGTTTCTTTTCTTGTTTCAATTTTTTTTATTTCTAGCCTGCTTTTACTTATGGATTTGTTGTGGAGTTTGTAGTTAAACATGCGAGTATGACACCCATCCCTTTAAGCTCATGTATTCCCTTGTGTGATTCAAGCATGTCTGGATAATTGTTTTCCTTTACCTACTATGCACTTACCATTTTGTGAATCCCAAATCCCTATTCCCCTCTAAATGTTTATGTTCCTTATGACTGGTTTGTGATTATGCCAGTGTCAAGCTATCTCTGAGCATGTCCATACAAGTCATAATACTCCAGCTGGGGTTATGTGTCTGCAGGCAATGTCTGTATATCCCCAAACCCCTTAACCCCTGTGTGATTACTAAATACATTTAGATTCTGTGAACTTGCTGTGTGTGGTCTTATCCTGAAGTGTTTGAACTTTGTTTACTGCTCCAACCTCTTTCAAACAACCTCCATTGCTTTAGTAATTGCTTTCAAAACAGACCTTTAAGTCCAGTCTTTAATAAAATTATTTCGAATATGTGTCCTGCACTTTCACTCTACTCTTAGTTAATAAGTTCTGCCCCCTCTAGTATGTGTACTGCCTTGGGATCCTCTTGAGAACCCTTGGAACTCTGGCATACGGAGGTTGGCTTTCCACAATGCACTGGTTCAATGCTTGGCTACTAATTCTAGGTGTAAACATTGCCCGAGGTCCTTGAGACCCTTAGGAAACTTTGATGCACCTAGACCTTGATTTGTCTATGGAAATGAGGTTTGAAAGACCATTGGAGGCTTTGGGAAACTTGGGACTGATTGCAAGCTCCCTATATAATAGCTTCTTAGTTATTTTATTTAATTTATGTAATTCATTTGTTGGCCTATAATATTTTGTAAACAGATATTCAGGGTAATTTAATAAAAGGGGTGGGTAGATGTATACTTTGTGGGGTAATATGGATAGAAATCCTGCTCTTAGGATTTTACTTTCAAATATGCCTTCTTTACTCAATAGAAAACATGTTCACAAGGTGTGACTCTTGTTGAATATGATTTCATTTTGCATAATAGACATCATGTCTATAGGTTTTCACTTTTAATGTCATTTGCATCAGATATAAACCATGTTCATAAATCCTGCATTTGTCATGTTAGAAACCATGTTTCCAGGTTCCAAGCCATCATGTTTTAAATCAATTCAAGTATAGATACCATGCCTATAGGACATAAATCCGATTCAATAAGTTACTGCAAATTGCCTAAAACCAGCAACACGCCTAGATACCATGCCTATAGGGACTTCTACTCGCAATTATGTCTGATAATCTAATTAGTCTAATGAGTCGATTTTATCTCACCTAGTTTACTTCTTAAAACTAGCCTTGTCAAGCGATAACTCTCTAAAACTGATCCTTTTATAATTGTTTTAATGCCGTTAGATATTCTGCCTATAGGTATTGATAGGTTCTATTTCGAAAACTTGTCTATTTCTGCATTAACATAGACACAGTTCTACATATAGGAAAGCCTTAGGGCATTTTCAAAACATGTATTTCTCTAAAGCTGTTTATGTCACTCGACGTCTCTGAATTCTAATAAGCTTTTAAAGAGGAGGTCCTAGGTAGCTAATAATGTTATGACTTCTGTATCTGAAAGTAGTTTATTTTTGCATAATCACTTAGAAATCCTGCTTTAGGACTTTGATTACTAAAGACCTTACTTGTGGTTGAGTCGTGCTGCATGCATGTTTGTTTGCGGAGGAAACTATGAGCCTTTTACTTGATCTCATTATGTGAAAGTCCTAGATGCTTTTTGACTGTCTCCTTAGAGTTTTGCCTTTAAAACCTTAGGGGTACATCTAGAACTACCTATAGGTAGAGGTCCCAACTCCCTCTGGGACAATTAATAAGGGACGGGTAGCAGCACGCAATAGGAATCAATGACCAAACACTCGCTTTGCATGACTAATAAGGGGATGGGAAGGGTATACATGGGATATGATGACTACGCGTTAATGTCACGTGTAGCCCCTCATTGAGGAGTGTTTACCGGACATTGCGTAGAGTGATCCTATAGGATAAACAACCTAGGACCCCTTCTTACCCCAAATCCTCTCCTTATTTAAAAACTTTGTTTGTATAATTTGTTCAAACCTTTATTTCATTACTTGACTTGTTCAATGAGCTTCACAACTTACTTGTTTATATGGATTAATTTGTAAATATAAGTTCGGTCGGGACCCACAGTTGTGGACCAAGAGGAGTGCCTAACACCTTCCCCCCTCGAGGTTATTTCGAGCCCTTACCCTAATCTCTGGTAATGCAAACCAACCCATGAGTTAATTGCTCTAGGTGCCCTAACGCACCATAATCTATTAGGTGGCGACTCTTTAAATACCCAATTTCAAAAGGAAATGGGTCATTGCACCCCCATGAATGTCGAAACCCGGACCTCCCTCCGCGAAGATGGGAAAAATGGGGCACGACAATAGTCTCTAGGGGATAAATACAAACGTCTCTATGCTGATCCCTCAAACTCTACTAAGCTTGTCCGTGAATTGTGAGACCTATGTAACCTAGAGCTCTGATACCAACTTGTCACGACCCAGATTTCCCACCCTCGGGAGTCGTAATGGCGCCTACTCGTGGAAGCTAGGCAAGCGGAATATTATAAAATCATTACCCTTTTTATTAAACATGTTTAAAAATTTAAAATAATATGTGATTAAATAGCGGAATAAATTAGATAACCGGAAATGCGGAAGACGAAAACTTAATAATTCAACCAAACACTGCTACATAATTTGAAGTACAATAATACCCAGAATTTGGAGTCATAAGTCACGAACTATCTAAGAATACTACAAATAAGGTTTGAATGAAATTACACAAATCTGTCTCTGAATAAGTAAAAATAGAAAGAGAAGAATAGGAGGAGATGCCAAGGCCCGTGGACGTCTGCAGGACTACCTCGGGTCGCTTAAGTGGACTAAAGACAGCACCCTCACTACGGTCCAAATGCTCCGATATCAGTATCTGCACACATTGCAGAGTGTAGTATCAGCACAACCGACCCCATGTAATGGTAAGTGCCTAGCCTAACCTCGACGAAATAGTGACGAGGCTAGGACCAGACTACCAAATGAACCTGTGCAGTTAAATCATATACAATGGAGATAAAAACAGATAATTATAGCTAATGTTGGGCGGGAGAAACATGCTATGTGGAGTAATAGATAACAACAGAATAATAGTAGAGCAATATAAGGAACGCCATAAATCAATTACCCGTAAAAGATTAGGAAATAAGAAAAACAAGTACACATGTAATACCGTTGCAGGAGTGCAACCCAATCCTATTTCATATAGTACCGTTGCAGACGTGCAACCCGCTCCCAGTTCATATAGTACCATTGCAGGGCGTGCAGCCCGCTCCCATTTTATATAGTACCATTGCAGGCGTGCAACCCTCTCCCATTTCATATAGTACCATTGCAAGCGTGCAACCTGCTCCTATTTCATATAGTACTGTCGCAGGCGTGCAACCTGCTCCCATTTCATATAGTACCGTTGGAGGCGTGCAACCCGCTCCCATTTCATATAGTACCATTGCAGGCGTGCAACCCGCTCTCATTTCATTTATCAACACCAATCATTACAGAATCCCGGCAATGGAACAATAGTATAACAACAACATTCCGGAAAGGAAACAATAATGTAACAACAACATCCCGACAAAGGAACAATAATATAATAACAACATCCCAGCAAGGGAACAATAATATTGCAACAACATCTCGGCAAGGGAACAATAATATCACAACAACATCCCGGCAAGGGAACAATAATATTGCAACAACATCCCAGCAAGGGAACAATAATATCACAACAACATCCCGACAAGGGAACAATAATATAATTCTCATATGAAGCACGAATAAACCATAGTGGAGTCATAAAAATTACAATACAAGACTCACGGGCATGCTTGATACCGACGTATAGATACTCATCAACATGCCTACATGTCGTACTCCACAATTAACACATAGCAAATAAGACACAACTCATAATCCCTCAAGCTAAGGTTAGACCAAACACTTACCTCGATGCCACGAACATAATTCAAGCCTCAACTATTTCTTTACCTCTTGATTCCACCACCAATTCGCTCGTATCTAGGCACAAGTTACATAACTATATCAATAAATGATAAATGAATCAATTCTAATGTATGAAAATAGGTTTTCTTAAGTTTTTTCCAAAGAGTCAAAAATCTCCCCCGGGCCCACATGGTCAAAACCTGAGGTTCAAACCAAAATCCGATTACCCATTCCCCCACGAACCCAAATATAAAATTTATTTTGAAATAGGGCCTCAAATCGAGGTTCAAATCCCCAAAATTTGAAAAACTTAAGTTCTACCCAAAACACCCAATTTATCCCATGAAAACCTTTGATTTTGAGTTGAAATAATGAGAAAAGATGTTAAAGATTAATAAAAACAAGTTAGAAATGACTTAAAATCGATTTGGAAGAGTACCCGTCTTTGAAAAATCGCTCAAGAGTGTTTTGGTTTTAAAAGGGTTTGAAAAATGAAAACTTTTCGGCTAAGTTATGAATTTGCAGGTTCTAGATTTCACAATTGCGAACCCTTTAGGACCTGCTACACTCGCATTTGCGACCACTGTTCGCAATTGCGAACTCACATTTGCGACGGGGGAGTCGCATTTGCGAACAAGGGGGATTTCTGGGCCTCTTCGCATTTGCGATCAGCCCTGCCCAGACCTTCTCTCGCATTTGCGATGGGTTATTCCCATTTGCGAGTCAGGCTTCACAAATACGAAGCCTGCAGACCTGCAATATACTAGCAAAAAACCTGCAACTTCCTAAGTCCAAATTTCACTCCGAGGCCTATCCAAAACTCACCCGAGCCCTCGGGGATCCAAACCAAACATGTACACTAACCCAAAAACATCATACAGACTTTCTTGTGCAATCAAATCATGCAAATAACATGTAAAACTATGAATTAAACCTCAATACTCATCATTTTCATCAAGAACACTTAAAGTTCATAACTCTTCAACCGGAGGTCCAAATCACGTCAAATAAACTCCATTTTCACCAAATTTTACAGTTATCATTTAAATACTTTAACAAGTTTGTACCGGGCTCTCTTACCAAAATACAGGTCCGATACCAATGGTTTCAAATATTAATTCTTTTCTTTATTTCATAAATAATTCAGTAAAATAATTTCTTTCAAAAAATTATTTCTAAGGCTTGGGACCTCGGAATTCATTTCCGGGCATACATCCAAATCTCATATTTTATTGCGGACCTCCCAGGATCGTCGGAACACAGATCCAGGTTCGTTTGCTCAAAATATTGACCAAAGTCAACCATAATCAAATTTTAACTCTAGAAATTTCTATTTCTCATATTTTTACATAAAAACATCCCGGATATACGTCTGGATCATGCACGCAAATCGAGGTGAGGTAAAAGGAGGTTTTAAGGCCTCAAAATACTAAATTTGTTTCTAAAATAAGTGATGACCTTTCGGGTCATCACACATGTTTTGCATCAGTTCCTCTTATCCTTTGACAATCATAATCAAATATATTGTCCCCTAGCAGTGGCTTAACAATATCAACACAGAGCTCTATATGTATATAAAAGTAAATACTAAGTAAACATAGAACAAAGTAACTGTGGAAAACATGAGACTCTAATACTATGTTGCTCGGACTTCCGAAAATATTGCGGCACTTTGGAGGATCTGATACGCACATGATGACATTTTTGAAGAATCCGAGCAATATCAATCTATCACATCTAATCTAACTTTTCTTTCATTCAAAACTTTATAGTCCCCAAAGGGTCAGCTTTACAAGAACCAGAAATATCAAGATGTCACATCTATTCCATAGGTAAATTTACAAGAACCAAAAATATCAATCTGTTAACCAACATACGATCTTAACCTTTTAATTCTCATACAAAATTACAGATCACTTTCTAGCAAAACAAGGGCAGTAAATGTATAAAATGGTTATTTCTTTTATCAACACTGCAAGAGTAAGAATGTATGAATGATTTCCTTTTTTTATTTCTCATTTCTTTCTTTTCCAATTACATAGTATTGGAACTCAAAAAAAATTACATCTTGCATCTTGTAATCTAATACTAGGATCAACAAAATTGTTTACAGTTGAGTAAAAACAACTATGGAAGAATTCTTTTAAAAAGAATCAGAAAGAATCCCTATGTCATTGTCTCTATTTATAGTGAAAGAACAAACTAATGAAAAAAAAAGAAGCTAAATCATATCTCATGATGTGACGACCCGGCCGGTCATCTTAAAAATTAACGCCATGATCCCCTATTAATTGCTTTTTCCGAGTTTATTTCTGCTATTTTGATTTACCGGGATGTTCGGTTTTGAGTTTCGGAGAGTTTTGGGGAACTTAGTCCCTAAATGAGAGCTTAAGTGTGAGAAAGTTGATCGTAGTCGGAACAGTATGAAGACTGCCTCGGAATGAAAATCTGATGGTTTCATTAGCTCCGTTGGGTGATTTCGGGCTTAGGGGCATGATCGGATTGTGTTTTGGAGGTTCGTAGCTAATTTAGGCTTGAAATGTCGAAAGTCGAATTTTTGAAGTTTCTGGTCCGACAATGAGATTTTGATCTAAGGGTTGGAACGGAATTCTGAAAGTTGAAGTAGCTCCATAGTGTTGAATGTGACGTGCTTGCAAAATTTCAGGTCATTCGGACGAGATTTGATAGACTTTTTGATCGAAAGCATAATTTAAGAGTTCTTGGGAGTTCTTAGGCTTGAATCCTATGTTAAATTGGTGATTTGATGTTGTTGTGAGCATTCCGAAGTTTTGAACAAGTTTGAATGATGTCATGGGATGTGTTGGTATATTTAGTTTAAAGTCTCGGGGACTCGGGTGAGTTCCAAGATGTTTTAGGCCTAAAATCATAGTTGTTGCAGGTCCAGCGGAGTTGCAGACCTCTCAACCCACCAGTGCGGTCCGCGCAGGATTTTGTGCTACTGCGGAGGGGGCTTTGCGGCCGCACAAAATCCAATGCAGTCCGCGGTGAGGAAAGTTTCACTGGTCTGATTTCGGAAGCTTATATCGTTTGATCTACAAGAAATTTTTAGATGATTCAAAAACAAAAATTGTAACCCTTCGTGTCTAGTTTCCATAAAGGTAATGAAATCACAATTTGGACATCTGTAGAGAAATGGCCAAAATACTAAAGCCTGCCACTTCAGTCAAAGCCACCGCGGACATCACTGGTTTTTGTGCGATCAGCGGTGCTTCTCCGCGGTGAGCGGGGTTTATTTTGCGGTCAATAGTGATGGAAATCTGAGAGGTGCACTATAAATACGAGGTTTAGGGTTTTATTTCATATTTTGACGTAGAGAGCTCGGATTTTGGCGATTGTTCGAAGGTGTTTCAAGAAATTCATCGAGGTAAGTGATTCTAACTCATATTTGGTTAAAGTACATGAATCTATCATCAAATTCATTATTTAATTCATGATTTGGGATGGAATTTGGGAAGAAAAATGTGAAATCTTTCAAAAATGTAAAACGATGATTTGAAGGACCAAACGGTATCGGAATTGGATAATTTTGGTATGGTTAGACTTGTGAGGGTATGATGATTCGGAAAATATAAATTTTACCCAATTCTGAGATGTGCGCCCGAGGGGCATTTTGGTATTTTACCTAATTTTGCGTATTAGCTTAGAATTTAATTGTAGAATCAATTACTTGAAGTGCTATTCACATTATGAAATTGAATTGAATAGATTTGGGCCATTTGGAGTCGAGTACTCGTGGCAAGAGCGTGGTTTCAGATTGATTTTGAGCCGGTTCAAGGTAAGTGGCTTGTCTAACCTTGTGTGGGGGACCTTCCCCTTAGGATTGGTATATTTGGTAATTGAAATGCCTTGTACGTGAGGTGACGAGTGCGTACTTGTGCTAATTGTTGGAAATCCGATTTTCTTTAAGTAATTACTAGTATGTTTTCTTTCCTGTTTCTATTACTTGCACTATTAAGCCTGTTGTTAGCTTAGGAAAGCATGTCTAAGTGACTTAATTGCTTTACTTTCTCAACCTGCCTTACTTGATTTCTGTGCAGCATACTAGGCTAGAATCACTTGTTGCCTTAATATGAAATTTTTGCCATTTCTATATATTTTCCTGTTGCTGCTGTGTATTTATTTTGGGTCTCCGGATGTGAGATTCTGGTAGTTACCTCTTGTCTGTTTATTTTTGGACAACGGATGTGGGATTCCGATAGCTCCCCCTTGTCTGTTTATTTTGGGACTACGGATGTGAGATTCCGGTAGATCCCCCTGCACAGTTGTATGGAACTACGAGAATGCACCCGGTAGATTCCCCCAGTACTGGGTATTTACATTTGGGACTACGAAACGGGATTCCGGTAGATCCCCACGCACTATAAGTTGAACTACGGGACGGGATTCCGGGAGATCTACTGGATATGTACATATGGGACTACAGGACGGTGTCCTGAGAGATCCCCGATTGTTATTATTGGTGCTGAGCTATATTTCCTTTCCATGTTTACCTTGTTTCTATATAATTGTTGTTGTCCTGTACATTTTGTGTTATTTTACTGCCGTACTTATTTATACCATTTTGTTCTATACTGTTGATCTTTATATTTTATTTAACCTCAGTAGGGCCCTGACCTTCCTCATCACTACTCAACCGAGGTTAGGCTTATCACTTATTGAGTACCGCTATGGTGTACTCATGCCCCTTCTGCGCATGTTTTTCATGTGTAGATCCAGGAACCGCTATTCAGGCCTACCATCCTTGAGGGAGACGACTGAGACTTTGAGGTACATCTGCCGTGTTCGCAGACCGAGAAGTCCCTTTTTATTCTAGTTGTTAAACGTTTCACCTTTTGTATTTTTCTTTCTTGTTAGATATTCTGGAGTTAGACTGTTAGATATTCCAAAGGCTTGTGTTTCCATGAGTTTCCTAGTTTTGGGAAAGCATACTTAGTTTTGAGAATGTTGTGTTGTATATGCCGAGCGACATTATAACTATTGCTTCCATTCAGTTATTTTGGATTTTTGATTATTTCTTCCGCAAGTTTCGTTTTATATTCCACATTTGTTAGGCTTACCTAGTCGTAGAGACTAGGTGCCATCACAACAGTTCACGGAGGGCAAACTGGGGTCGTGACAAGTTGGTATCAGAGCTCTAGGTTCATAGGAGTCATGGATCACAAGCCGGTTTATTAGAGTCTCGCTGATCGGTACGGAGACGTCTCTACTGATCTACGAGAGGCTATGTACCTGTTAGGAAAAATTCCACTTCATTTGATTTTTCTGTCGTACGATATTTTGAAATCACAATTCTAAACTTCTGCCTTTTATTCTCTCACAGATGGTGAGGACACGTGCTACCCGAGATGATCACGCACTCACGCCCCCTACTATAACCATCAGAGGTCGGGGCCAGGGTAGAGGCCGAGGACGCACACGTGGTGCAGCCAGAGCACCCGAGCGAGCTGCCGCCGAGCTGCCGCCGAGGTACCACCAGCAGTTCTAGTCGGAGTCCAGGCACCTGACACGCCTATTGCTACTACTACTCCAACTCTTCAGGAGACTCTGGCACAGTTCATGAGCATGTACACCATTTTGGCTCAGGCAGGGTTGCTTCCCCTTACTGCAGCCACATCTCAGTCCGGGGGAGGAGCACAGACTCCCACCGCCCACACTCTCGAGCAGCGAGTGCATGTTGATCAAGTCTCAGAGATTATTCCTATGCTTCCTATAGTTCTAGTTCAGCCCGAGGATAGGGCAGCGGAATCTGAGGAGGAGCAGCTGAGGCTTGAGAGGTTCAAGAAGTACAAGCCTCCTATATTCAGCGGTCTAGCATCAGAGGATGCTCTGGGATTTCTATATGAGAGTTACCGCATTCTTTGTACCATGAGTATATCAGGATCGAGCGAGGTTTCCTTAACTACCTTCCAACTTTGAGGAGCCGCCTATGAGTGGTGGCACACCTATGAGTTAGACAGTCCAGATTAGGCTGCTTCACTAACTTGGACTCAGTTTATTGAGGGCCTTATTCCCAGCATCACGTCTAGCATGGCTCGTGAGTTGGAGATGTATATTTCTTATTAGCGGGTGGGGAGCATTGCTAGGAGGGTTGAGGGTATGCATGATAGGGAGAGAGAGGAGAGGAAGGCTAAGAGGTCTCGAGAGTCGGGCCACTTCTCTAGTGCCTGTGCCCCAGCTGCATGTCGTCATGGTAGGGGTTATATGAGTCGCCTTGATCATTCAGCTCTTCCAGCAACTAGTGGTATTCCAGCTCCTACTAGGCCTCAGGAGCCTTATTATGCACCTCCAGTTTCTAGCACACCTCCTGCGTGGGGTGCTTTTAGAGGTTAGTCTAGCAGACCTGGCCCAAGCCAGCCACAGCCATCACGTCCTCCCAGAGCTTATTGTGAGTATGGTGACACACGTCATATAGTGAGGGATTGCCCAGACTTAGGAGGGGTGCACCTCCACAGACTTCTCAGCTATAGCGTGCCCCGCAGAGTTCTTAGACTATGGTTACAGCTCCAGTTGCTACCCCATCTGCTCAGCCAGCTAGAGGTGGAGGTCGGGGAGGTAGAGGTCACCCTAGAGGGGGAGGTTTGGCAAGATATTATGCCCTTCCTGCCCGTACCGAGGTTGTTGCCTCCGATTTTGTCATCATAGGTATTATACTGGTTTGTCATAGAGATGCATCAGTTTTATTCGATCCAGGCTCCACTTATTCTTATGTGTCTTCTTATTTTGCTCCGCATTTGGGTGTATCTCGGGATTCTTTGAGTTTCCCTATTTATGTTTCTACTCATGTGGGATATTCTCTTATTGTGGACCGCGTTTATCTGTCGTGTTTGGTTGCTCTTAGTGGTTTTGAGACCAAAGCCGATCTATTGTTGCTCAACATGGTAGATTTTGATATTATCTTGGGCATGGACTAGTTGTCGCCCCATTATGCTATTCTTGATTGTCACGCCAAGACCGTGACACTGGCTATGCCAGGTGTACCGCGTGTTGAGTGGAGGGGTACTTTAGATCACACTCCCAGTAGAGTTATTTCTTTTCTTAAAGCTCAGCGTATGGTTGAGAATGGGTGTGATGCATATTTAGCTTATGTGAGAGATGTCAGTAGTGATATCCCTTCAGTTGATTCAGTCCCAGTAGTACGAGATTTTCCCAATGTGTTTCCAGCTGATCTTCCAGGCATGCTGCCTGATAGAGATATTGATTTTGACATTTATCTATTGCTAGGCACTCAACCCATTTCTATTCCTCCGCATTGTATGACTCCTCTGTGAGCACGTGATTTTTTCCCTATATGAATCACTCCTACAGAATCAGAAAGAAATAGATTTTTCTTTTAATTATTTGCCATTTTTGAGAATTTTTGTGGAATTTTCTCAATTGTTTGCATTCGTCTGTGCACGTTTATTTTATTTAATTCATGAAAAAAATACAAAAATACATTGCATTTGCATTTAGGATCTAATTTTGCATTTTTGAATTAATTAGTAATTTAGTTGCTTACAAAAATAGAAAAAATCACAAAAAATAACTCACTTTGCATTTTTAACTTTTTATTCTTAAACTTTGTAGTTTCTTTTAATTTGGGAATTAATCTATTGGTGAATATTATGTTGGGTAATTAATATAATTTTGCAGGTTAATTTAGTTTTAAGAATTAATTTAGGATTTTATTTTAATTTGAAAAAGGGGATTTGAAATTGAAAAAGAAAAGGAAAAAAGGGATTAGAGAGGATCTGATTTTTGGGCCTGTTTAATCTCAAATCCCACAAGCCCAAACCAGAATTCCCCAATTAACCTGTTTAAGTCCAGCCCAGATCCTCCCCAATCAGTTCCCCCACCAACAAGCCAAACGACCTTGTTTCGGTTACTTCTAATCTGGACCGTTGATCTCAGTTGATCAAACGGTCTGGAACTGGTTTGATCTTAGTATATAAATGTCCGAAAAAGACCCCCCCTCTCATCGTCTCTCTCAACTCACTCTTCTTCAGAGACCAAAACAAACCCTAGATCGCCGCCTCCATTTCCCCACCTCGAGCCTGGAGGCGCCACCTCCAATCACCCCCAAACTAACACCCTACAACCCCCATGATCCCCTCATACCAAATCCATAACTACCTTCCTTCGAATCTGCCTGGAGCTCCACGAATCTTGAATCCGAGGTCGAGCCCTAAAAGTCCAAAAGTCATTTTTCGTTGAACGTGGGAGCATGCATGGTCATAGGGCGTTATTCCTTCAAATTTTAAAGTTTGGGTTCAACAAGGCTGATGTCGTTTAGTTTGTTCTTGACAAAGAACAATTGATCGACATTAGTTTTGTTAGGTCTTTTGTCTCCGTCTGGTTTCGAGTTTTGATTTGGTAAGTTCATTTCCCCCTCTTGTATTTTTCTTTCTTTCACTGTCTTATTATCCTCCTCCTTCCCTTTTCTTTAGCCTAGTTTTCTTATAATAATCGGGTGAAATTCGATTAACCTTCTGAGTTCAAATTTGTTTTTCGTTCATTGTTTTGTCCCTTTTCTTCTTTCTTTTCCTCTTCTTTGTGAAAACCTGTTCTCTGACTTCTTTAGTCCATTAAATTTGGCTAATAGCATAGCTAATTTTTTGCTTTTGTCTTTTTGTTTAATCACCTAGTTAATTTAATTAGGCATATAACTTAGTTAATTTCCTGCTCTGTGTTTAGGTTAATTAGTTCATTGACCCTTTTCTTTGTTTTGATTGCATTATAAAAGGTTTTTCAGGTTTTCTTTTGGGAAATTTTGATCAGTTTTTAAAATTGTAATCTCTGATTGAATTGAATTGGGCCCAAAAATTAGAAGTCCAAGAGGGGGGGATTAAGTCGGGTTGATAGGCCCAGTTTTAGAACTTGGACCTTGGGTCAGCATTGACCCATTTGGTTTCCTGCTGTAAAAAACAGAGGTGTTGAGGGTTAATTTGGGGATTTAAGCTAGGGAATATATTTGTTAACTGAATAGGAAGCTCCCTAGAAGCTGGGGGGGGGGTCTCTGAAAATCTAATTCTAAATTAAGGGTACTTGAGCAAAAACCAGATTTGGAAAAGGTTTTAAATGCAAAAATTGATCCCTTTAGGCTGCCCTAGAACCATGCCTATAAAGGCACCCTTACTTGAGGTTCAAGGAAAAAAGAGAAAAAATATCCTGAAAAACAAAGACGACTAGCTAAAACAAGGACACTGAATTCTTGCTTTCTTTAGTCGAAAACTGCTCAAAAGTTGAGTTTTTATTCTGGTCTCCTAGCCTTCTTGCTTAGCTTTAACTTCTGAAAATCACAAATTCTTATTTGGGAAGGAATGACTTGAGTTTTCGGGGTTGGAAAATCTGGTTGGAAGCTGTTTGGTTTCTGGGGTTACTGTTCCATTGCTGAGGATCAAAATTGGATTTTGCTGATGTTGATTACTGCTTCCTCACTTTTTTTGTTTCTCCTTATTCCCAGGTACATGTTTCTGAATTCACCTCATATGAGGTTTGACTTGAAGTGTGAAATGAAATCTGGAGTTTAAAACATGGCCTCAACATGCTCAGATTCATTAGTTTAATTTCAGTCTTTATAAGCTATATGGTTTTGAACTTAATTGATGCGATGTATGTTCATTACAAGAGCTTTAGTTAGTTTGCATCTAGTATGAAGTTAGTTTCTAGCAAAGTACTCATAGCTAGATGTTGTTTTTGAGTCCTTGTTATTGTAGCTAATTTTGAACTGTTAAGAAAGGAAACTTGATGGAAATTTGATCATTAGCTAGATTCTGTGTTAAGCATATTAGCTAGAGTATGTTGTATTAGATCTCTTACTTCTTTGCAACTCACTTAAATGTTGTAACATAGTTATTTGTCCATGGATCTCATGTTACTGCATGAATATTGTCCATAGATTGAGCTATATTAGAGGCAAGATGTTATGAGAAGTAGTTGAATGTTTTATTTTAAAAGATAATTGTTGATTTAAAGTCATTTGGAATGAGGATTTAAGGTGGGGGAAATGGAATAGAGAGGAGCATATGCTAATACACGTATACTGAATTTGGGAATCATGCTAATGTGTAGGTCATTGAATAATTTGCTCGTGTATGGAATTATAACATCAGCTCTCAAAATGTTCAATTGAATGATGTTTAAATTTTATGTACTTGGATATTCCCAGTAATTGATGGCTTGCTTGTTCACTACTGAAACTAAGTAAAGTACCGAGAGTTTATACGTGAGAATGGCCATTTGGAGACTAGGGCCTCTTGATGCCCAAATTGATTTGGCACCATCCAGACTTGAACTCGAGTCCATTCCTGCCTAAATTCAGGCTCGTTTCAGGCCCAGGTCAGAGGGCCATTGCTAATAGGAATTGGTTTATGTTTGTCGTGCGTAGACCTGTTGTCCTTTTTGAATCAATTACTTCAATTGGAGACTGTTGCTGGCCCAAACCATCCTCGGAATAATTGGATCCTTTTTAAGCGCAAATCATTCGATCATTATTTGAGCTTGAGCATCTCTCTTTAGAATAAAGTAGAAGTTTCCTTTAGTCTTTAGTAAATTAATTAGGCCGATTAGTTAGTGGAGGTGAGCCATATTAGGTAATACAAATAGCTTATGGCCCTCCAAAACTAATTTTAGCAATCTTTTAATAGATTAGTCGAGGTGAGCCGTGCCAAATAAAATCTCAAATGCATGGCCCTCACTTAATTAATTTGAATCCTTAGAAATCGAGGCGCGCCATTTAGTTGAATTTTCCATGGCCCTCGCAAAGTTAAAAGTGTGTAGTTGCTTTAGGCGCATTATTTTAATAATTAATCTCCTTAAACTCGGGTGTGCATTTCATGTGACCCAAATCCAAATCTTAACAACGTTAAATAAAATATGTCTCGGACTGTAGGTGCATTTCATGTGGCGTGGTCCAAAGATGTGTTTTAGATGAAGTTGAAATCTTCCCTAAAATAATTAAAAGTAGTTTAAAGTTAAAATACACCATAGGCTAAAACATATGTTAAAATCAGATAATAGGCCAATAATAACAGTTGAGTGACCGTGCTAAACTATGGAACTCGGGAATGTCTAACACCTTCTCCCGGGTTAACAAAATTTCTTACTCGGATTTCTGTGTTCTCGGACTGGAAAACAGAGTCAACCTTTCCTCGATTTGGGATTTAAAACCGGTGACTTGGGACGCCATAAACTATCCCAAGTGGTGACTCTGAATTTCAAACAAATAATCTCGTTTCGATTGTCACTTAAATACTCCCTCATACCCTTTGGGGTGTGGGAAAAGGAGGTGTGGCAGCTCTGGCAACTCTACTGGGGATCGAACCCAGAATCTCTGGTTCAGGGTTCAGAATTCGAGCTTAGATGGATTGTTATATTTGGCTTTATTTATTATTTGGTTTTATTCACATGTTTTGACCTAATGTGCTAAATGTTGCTTTTACCACTTTGATATTCTGTGAACTGTATATAAACTGCTACAAAACCCTTCTTCTCTCTGAGTCTTCTAAATCATTTGAGAAGGGTGTACTTCGTGTGACTTCTCTTCTGTCTAGAGTCTTATCCAATATTAGAACGAGATTCGGACAAGTGGCAAAGTCGATGAAGCTTCTGTATTCCCAATACGCTGCCCCCTCCCGTCTCGAGCTATCCGCTCGGGTAAGCCAGGTCTACAACAATAAACCCAGGTTTTAAATATAGTATAACAAAACCTCATGACGGATCCCTAGTAGGAACATTTGTTTGCATCACGTGCATTTGACTTTGGAGACTCAACACAGGGGTTGGGTCTGTCTAGGACAGGTGTACCCAAAATGAAAAGACCATCCTGATACATCCTACTTGCTACCTATGCAATTATTTGCTTCGAATTTGCATGTTGGACGACTTATAAATAATTAGAGGAGAGTTGGAGAAGAAAAGTCAGTGTGAGGGCTAAGAGAGATAATTACCTGTTTTTGAAAAATCAGTGTCCAAAAATATACTGAAACTCTGCCAAAATTCTGAAAAAGTATTTTTTCTTTTTTTAAAAAAAAATAGTAGGTTTTTTTTTCCGTCAAATCTGCCCGAACTACGCCAGTTTGATTCTCACCGGATGTGGGTTAAGTAGGCAACCCCCATCGGGTCCAACTTTCTTTTTGCAAAAATAGCCCAAAAAGAACAAAATTTTATTTTATTTTAAATGATGTTAGGTGATGCCATTCTTGTTAAAAATAGCCGAATGCCCCCAAAAGGGCGCCAGAAGGCTATTTTTGCAAGAACAACCGTTGTTGGTCATGTTTCAAAGTTTTGGCCGGTTAGCAAACACAACCTTAAAATCTTCTTCCTCGAATTGCTAAAAGGCCGTATTGGCAAAACTGGATATTTTTATGAAAATTTTGGAAAAAATAGTGATAACTTTTTCTTGAGTCAAAATGAGTCATAATTTTTCTCTTAATTAAAATCACCCTAATAAATGTGCAGGATAAGCATAGATGAAAATGAACCCTTCGCAACTCTTAAAGAGATCCCCTTAAAGCTCCACATGTGGTGGAACGATTTAGGGAAAGGCATTAGTGGAACCGTGGTCAAGGTTTTGGGTGGCCTTATCAGACTTTTGAACGTCAAGCCAAGATTCAACGTGATTGAAGCCTTGATACCTTTTTGGGATCCAACTCGCAATGTATTCCTCTTTTCTAACTTCGAGCTCACACCCACTCTAGAGGAAATTGTGGGTTACACCAGCCTCAGTGGAAACCTTAGAAGCCTTTACCATGTGTTACCTAGACCGGTATCTCCACACAAATTTCCCGACATGTTCAGTATTAGCCGGGACATTCAGGATGGGAGTTTGTCTGAAGGGTATGGTAAACCACAAGGATTTAAAGCACCAAACACCGGTTTGACTCATGCCGGAAATAAATATAAGTGGGAGGCAAGGCGAAGTTTGATTTTTATAGTAGCATTCTTGGGTATTGTAATCTGTCCACAAGGAGACGACAACATAGAATTGGGCCTCGTGGGAATAGTTGATGTTGCAATCAAGAAAGCTAATGGCACTTTGGTTCCCCTAATTTTATCTGAGATTTACCGAGCTTTGACCATTTGTCGAGACGGGGGGGGGGGGATTCTTCCAAGGCTGCAACTTACTACTACAATTGTGGATACAGGAACATCTCTGCCACTGTGTCGGGTATATGAACCATGGTATGACCGATTTGAATTGCATTGAAGGATTTTAAAGCCGAGTGGTGGGTATTGCATTTCCCGAGGGTACTGAGGCTTGGTTTGCACTCTTAAGTTCTTTGACTGCCGATAAGATTGAGTAGGTGTTCGGATGCCTTCCTGTCACCGAAGCAGTATACATGTCAGCCGAAGTGTGTTATCTTCTCCTGATAGGCATCCGGAGCATCCAGTCATATGCTCCTCACAAGGTTTTGTGCCAACTGGGAAGATTTCAAACCATTCCCCATGACGAGGATTTGAGTAGACATGTCGTGGAATTAGTCCCAAAGGTTGCATTTCCAGAAGGAAGAGTTCGCCAGGTGTGGAATGAATGTAGATTTCTTAAACCTAAGACCATGGTCCGGGATTTAGCTAGAGGTGAGGTAGACCCCAAGTACGTTATTTGGTTCGGCAAAAGGTTTCAGATTCCTGAGAGACCTGCTAAGAAAGCTCATGTTCAACAATTCACTAATGACTCGCAAGAGCAGTGGGGCTGGTTAGCAAAAGAAGAAAGCTACAGAGCTAAAATAAGTATATTAGAAGGACAAATCAGGGACCTCAAGTTTGGTAACAGTATCCAGGCGGCCGCAGATGAAGGGAAAAAAAGCTGACTCAGGAAAATGAAGCCCTCAAAGCTTAAATCCAGAAAATGAGAATAGCTGCTAGAAACCCGGAAAGAAGCCGAGCGGATGAAAGGCTTATAATCAGTCTGATAAAGAAAGCACTTGAGTGTCACGATGACCTAGAAAAGTCTGAGGCCATTCTAACGAAAGTCCGGGCCCAATTGGCAAAGAATGGAAATGGGCGGGCACAGTCTGTACAACAAATGAAAAGAAAATATGAAGGGACAATCACCAATCTGAAGAGAAAGGTAACTACCCTTGAGAATGAGGCAGCCAAGTAGGCCAAAGACTTTAAAGCTGACAGGGAACATTGTTATGCTTTGATGGCTAAGATGAAGGAAGAAATGCAACAGTTGCAAAATCAAAACCATCACGACACTCAGGTGTTAGAAGCCCGGAATCAGCAGGTCCGGCGTCTGCTTCAGGAAAAGGGTAGAATCCGAGAGAGGGTTAGAGTCATTGCCGACTACATTGTCGTGGAATGCCAATCATGTGAGGACATGACTCGTACCACTTTCTTTGCTGCAGTGATGACATTTGTCCGACAGATAATGAGTGATTTGGAGCGACTTCAAGGGGATATCGCACGTAGGCCCGTGGCAAGACTGAATGATGTCCCACGGGCCCCAGGAGCATTTGAGGCATTGATGTATTCGTGATTTTACTCGAGTCTGCATTTTATTTCTGTTAGTATTTTTTCTAGTCTGTATTTTCATCTTTCTATTGGAGTCTGTTAGTTTCCTTTTTTGAGTTTGTTAGTTTTTATGGTTAAAATTCGGTAAGAGGAGTCGTTGTAATCAAAGCGTTTTATTTTTATGGAAAATTTGAAAATCCCAAAATGTTTTTATTATTTATTTTTACACTTATCCCTCAGAACTACGCAAAGATCTGATTCATGCGAGGTCATAATATGTAGGCAATCTCCATAGGATTCGATCATAAACTAAATAAAAAAAAAAGGGAAACAAAAAGAGAAAAAAAGAAAGAGAGAAAACAAGAACAACGAGAAATCAAGCAAAGAAAGGTAGAAAAAAAAGAAAAAAATAAAAGAAAAAAAAAGAGTAAAAGAAAAGTTGCAAATGGAAATAAGGGAAAGCCGGGATGACGCAACCAACCAATCAAATGCATAATAGAAATGGTTAACTGCTTAGGTGCATTACATTCCCCAAATGTGCGGTTGCCTAGCTGTTAAACCCTGATCGCTAACAAGTTTGTTGTTGTCATTAAGTACCAGGTAGGTGGTTAGTTTGTTTGGCATTCTGGCAACTCACCCATACAACACCCGGTCCAAAAACAAGTCGATCATGGCTAACTAGGAACTTGATGCGAGTGTAATCGATCCTTCGAGAGAGGGGGAAGAGTCGGATGTTAATTTGAAAGAAGAGATGTATAAGATGAAACAATAGATGGCCGAGATGTACCAAGCATGGGTAAAAGGGCACCCGCCACCACTTTACCCTGTCAACCCTGCCTTTGTCCCGCCATTGGCTCAGTCCTAGGAACCTCCCATGGCCGATTCATCCCCAAGCTTTTCCATTTACCACCACTATCAGGGCACTACTTCCCAAACACCACAAGCTCCACCACCCAAACCAGTTTCATACCCTCTTCCACCGGCCACTCCTATTTTTGTGGCAACCCCACCCGCTACACTTCATCGATCTTCTAGCGAGCCCTTATTCCAGGCCCATCATAACCAATATTACCCCCCGGAGCCCACTTTCAAAGCTCCAGAACCCTATTCTTATACTCCTCATTTTGATCTCCTTGTGGAAACTGAGAAACCATCGAAAAATCCTGAACAAGAGGAGATGTTTAGGAAGGTTAAGAGCCTGGAACAGTCTTTCAAGAACATGCATGGGTTGGGAGGTTAGGTAAGCGTGGCTTACATAGATCTATGTTTATTTCCAGATGTTCGGCTGTCGGTGGGGTTTAATATGCCCAAGTTTGATTTGTATGATGGGCACGGAGACTCGGTGGCGCACTTGAGAGGTTTCTGTAGCAAAATGAGGGGAGCTGGCGGGAAAGATGAGTTGCTAATGGCATATTTCAGTCAAAGTCTGAGTGGTTTGGCACTGGAGTGGTACACTCGGCAATATCACGGCAGATGGTATACATGGGATGATCTAGCCTAGGCATTCGCTTGTCATTTTCAGTATAACCTCAAAATTGTTCTAGATCGTATGTCGTTGACAAAGATTGAGAAAAGGCATAATGAAAGCTTCAGGGAGTATGGTTTTCGGTGGAGAGAACAAGCAGCAAGGGTTGACCCTCCAATGAAAGAAAGCGAAATGGTGGATTATTTTCTGCAGGCCCTATAGCCTACTTATTACGGCCATCTGGTATTAGCTATAGGAAAGTCCTTAAATGAAGTAGTGAAGATGGGCGGTATGGTGGAAGAAGGGCTCAAGTCAAACAAAATCATGAGCTATTCGACTATTAAGGCAACTACCCAGGCCATTCAGGGCGGAACTGGGGGAGTAATCGGAAAAAAAGAAGAAAGAGGATATGGCAACGATTGATTCAGGAACTTGGTTCGGACCCAGGGGCTCATCTCACCACTATAATCAACCTCGACCCCACTACTAAACCTACCCCCATACCCCGTATAATCCACCCCAATATTACTATCCATCACCAGACCCCCATTTTTCTATCCACCATGCCCAAACATACAACCAACCCCCCGCCCATGCACAATGGCGTGCGCCAGCCCCACAAAACACCTACCCGTCCCCACAAGCCTACCGAAACCCTCCTAGACCAGATTTCTAGCTCAATCAAGCATTTAAGAATGAGAGGTTGCAGAGGAAGAAAACCTTCACTCCATTGGGAGAGTCCTATACTAGTTTGTTCCACAGGTTAAGACAATTGGATATGCTGAGGCCGATCGAGTCAAAATTGCCAAATCCTCCCCCGAGAAATCTTGATTATTCTGTAAGCTGCGAATATTGTTCTGGTGCTCTGGGGCATGATACAGAGAAATGCTGGCAATTGAAAAATGTTATCTAGGAGCTCATTGATACAAATCAGATTGAAGTCCAAGCTCTGGAGGCGCCCAATATCAACCAGAACCCGTTGCCAACCCATTAAGAGACAAATATGATCGAGATAGTGCATAAGGGAGGGGAGCCTAAGAAGCCTTCACAGACCGTCATGATGATTCGGTCCAGTGATGTCAAGCTGGTTAAAAAATCAACAAGTGAGATATCAGTGATCAAGTTGAGCGAGACAAACAGTGAACCTACTGCAGTAGTCAAGAAGGGGTCCTCAAGTGATGCTACAACAAAACAAGAAAGGGCAAAAGTGGTTGTGCCAGGAGTGGCGAACAAGCTTGACGTGATTGTGGAGTGTGCCCGAACAGATCCTATCATTATCAAACCTGTAACCCAGTTACCGATAGTCAACAGCAAGACTATACCGTGGAATTATGAATGGGTGACAGTGACTTACAAAGGAAAAGAAGTTAAAGAAGAAGTCTATGAAACCCATGGATTGACTCGTTCGGGGAGATGCTTTGCCCCGGAGGAGTTAAGAAAAACTAAAACCTCTAAAGATAACCTAGTGCAAGTGAAGAAAATGGTAACTGAAGAAGAGGCAAAAGAGTTTTTGAGAAATATAAAGGTGCAAGACTATTCCATTATGGAGCAGTTAAGAAAGACGCCTGCTCAGATTTCACTATTGTCATTGTTAATCCACTCAAACAAGCACCGTAGGGCCTTGATGAAAATCCTGAACGAGGCTCACGTTCCTGAAAAAATCTCAGTAAGCCATTTGGAAAAGATATCTAACAAGATATTTGAGGTAAACATAGTCACTTTTTCTGATGATGAGTTGCTCGTAGAGGGTACTGAGCACAATAAAGCCCTATATCTTACGGTGAAATGCGAAGATTCCGTGGTTATCGGGTATTGGTCGATAATGGTTCCAATGCAAACATTTGCCCTCTCTCTACTCTGAACAAGTTGAAAGTGGATGATGAAAGGATTCACAAGAACAGTATCTGCGTTCGGGGATTTGACGGTGGCGGGAAAGATTCAGTCAGTGATATAGTGCTCGAGCTGACAATAGGACCAATTGAATTCACCATGGAGTTCTAGGTGCTGGATGTAGCTGTTTCCTACAATCTGCTATTAGGTCGACCTTGGATTCATGCCGCCAATGCAGTCCCGTCTACTCTGCACCAGATGGTCAAGTTTGAATGGGATAGACAGGAAATCGTTGTGCACGACGAGGATAATTGGTGTGCTCCCAGTGATGCCATTGTTCCGTTCATTGAGGTTGAAGATGACAAGGGGCCTTGGGTCTACCAGGTTTTTGACACAGTGTCGATCTAGAAAATTCTAGAAGGGAAATGCGTTCCAATTCCGAAAGTAACCACCGCATCAACCATGGTAGCTTTTGAAATGCTGAAAAATGGTTTTGTACCTGGTAAGGGTTTGGGTGCATCTCTGCAATGTATCATACAGCCAGTGTCTCTCCCTAAAAACTTGGGTACATTTGGTCTAGGATTTAAGCCCACATCCGCAGACGTGAAAAAAGCCAAAAAAATTGAAACAGAGGGCATGGGTCCTCCCAAAGCCTGTCCCACGTCTCTCTAGATCGTTTGTCAAGCCTGACGCCAAGAAACGCCCAGTAGCAACAGTTCCCAGTTCTATGGTCGATCTTGATAAAGAGTTGATTGAAAGGTTCGAGAAGTTATTCGATGATGTGAACATGGTGGAAGTTGGAGAAGGTTCCAGCAAGGCGGATGTGCAATTTGTCGGGCAGAGTGCAAAGCTTAACAATTGGGAAGCTAATCCTCTCTATACCCGGAAGGAGTTTTGGTAGTTTGCTTTGATTTTCTTTCAGTTTATTTGGATTATTCCAGGGTTGTGATTCAGATTCTATGTTTCGTCCATTTGGATGTATAAACCTTGTTATCTTTTAATTTCAATGAAATGTAATTTCCTTTTTTTTCATCATTCCTGTTAGTTTATACTTTTGTTTTTCTTTTCTTCCTTGTACAGTTTTTTACGCTAGTTTCAATGACATGACATGCATGAGGAGTGTTCGACCCAGTCTTAAAAGCCTATCTAATTCTGAAATAAAAATTCAAGAAATAGAGTGTGATGATGAATCAGAATATGATGAGGATGAGGCCTTTAAAGATATTAGTAAAGAATTAAGCCATTTTGAAGAAACACCCAAGCCTAACCTGAGTGATACAGAAGCAATCAATTTAGGGGACCCAAATAATGTCAGAGAAACTAAGATAAGTGTCCATCTTGAACCGCAAATCAGGGAAGAGATAATTAAAGCATTGTTTGAATACAAAGATATTTTCGCATGTCATATGACGACATGCCGGGTCTAAGCACCGACTTGGTGGTTCACAAATTTCCCACTGACCCAGTATTCCCTCCCGTCAACCAGAAGTTGAGAAGGTTCAAAACTGACATGAGTGTGAAGATTAAAGAAGAGGTCACAAAGCAGTTTGATGCAAAGGTCATTCGAGTCACGCAGTATCCCACTTGGTTAGCCAATGTTGTGTCTGTGCCAAAGAAGGATGGCAAGACCAGAGTGTGTGTTGATTACCGTAATCTCAACAAGACTAGTCCAAAAAACAACTTCCCACTGCCAAATATCCACATTTTGATTGATAACTATGTCAAGCATGAGATTGGGTCTTTTGTGGATTGCTATGCGGGTTATCATCAGATCTTAATGGATGAGAAAGATGCGGAAAAGACGACATTCATCATGCCATGGGGTACATATTGCTACTGGATCATGCCTTTTATTTTGAAAAATGCTGGGGCAACTTACATGAGGGCAATGACGACCATATTCTACGACATGATACACAAGGAGATCGAAGTATATGTGGATGATGTGATCATAAAATCCAGGAAGCAGTCTGACCACATCAGAGATTTGAGAAAGTTCTTCAAAAGGCTCCGCAGGTACAATCTTAAGCTCAATCCTGCAAAGTGCGCATTCGGTGTTCCATCTAGAAAACTACTGGGATTCATAGTCAGCCGTCGAGGTATTGAATTGGATCCGTCAAAGATCAAGGCTATCCAAGAATTACCACCGCCAAGGAACAAGACCGAAGTGATGAGTCTGTTAGGGAGGCTAAACTATATCAGCAGGTTTATTGCTCATCTCACGACAACTTGTGAGCCTATTTTCAAGTTGCTGAAGAAGGATGTCGCGGTCAGGTAGATTGATGAGTGTCAAGAAGCATTTGATAAGATAAAGGGGTACTTGTCAAACCCACCGGTGTTGGTCCCACCAGAACCTGGAAGACCTTTGATTCTATATTTGACGGTCCTGGATAATTCATTTGTTTGTGTATTGGGTTAGCATGACATCACCGGCAGGAAGGAGCAAGCCATCTATTATCTCAGCAAGAAGTTCACATCTTATGAGGTTAAGTAAACTCACCTTGAAAGGACATATTGTGCCCTAACTTGGGTAGCACAGAAGTTGAAGCATTATTTGTCATCTTACACTACCTACCTCATTTCTCGCTTGGATCCGTTAAAGTATATCTTTCAGAAGCCTATGCCCACAGGGAGACTTGCGAAGTGGCAGATTTTGCTCACAGAATTTGACATTATCTATTTGACTCGGACCACGATGAAGGCCCAAACATTGGCCGATCATTTGGCCGAGAACCCGGTTGATGAAGAATATGAACCGTTGAGAACTTATTTTCCCGATGAAGAGGTGATGCATATTGATGAGCTGGAGCATATTGAAAAACCAGGTTGGAAACTTTTCTTTGATGGGGATGCAAACATGAAAGGAGTCGAAATAGGGGCCGTGCTTATTTCTGAAACAGGGCATCACTACCCTGTTACGGTTCAGCTTCGTTTCTACTGCACTAACAACATGGCTGAGTACGAGGCATGCATTTTGGGTTTGAGCTTAGCTACAGACAAGGGTGTCCAGGAATTCTTGGTCTTGGGAGACTCGAACCTTCTGGTGTACCAGATTCAAGGAGAATGGGAAACACGGGATTTAAAACACATACCGTACCGACAGTGTTTGCATGATCTTTGTCAATGGTTTCGATCCGTAGATTTCAGGCATATTCCAAGGATCCATAATGAGGTTGTCGGTGCTTTGGCTACTCTGGCATCAATGTTACATCATCCAGATAAGGCTTATGTTGACCCTTTGCATATTCAGGTCCGCGATAAGCATGCTTACTGTAACATGGTGGAAGAAGAACTTGATAGTGAACCGTGGTTCCACGATATCAAGGAGTATATCAGGATGGGGGTGTATCTAGTACAAGCCACAAGTGACAAAAAGAGAACAATTCGTCATTTGGCAAGTGGAATTTTCTTCAGTGGAGGAGTTTTGTACAAAAGAACTCCAGATCTTGGATTGTTAAGATGCATAGATGCTAGACAGGCCACAACTATCATGACCGAAGTACATTCTGGAGTCTGCGGACCGCATATGAGTGGGTACGTTCTGGCAAAGAAGATTCTCCGAGTAGGTTATTATTGGCTCACCATGGAGCGAGATTGTATCAGTTTTGTGCGCAAATGTCATCAATGCCAAGTACACGGAGATTTGATTCATTCTCCGCCGTCTTCATTACACACAATGTCCATACCATCGCCCTTTGTTGCTTAGGGTATGGATGTCAATGGACCAATCGAGCCAGCAGCATCCAATGGGCACAGGTTTATTCTGGTGTCCATTGACTATTTCACTAAGTGGGTTGAGGCTAAAACTTTCAAATCTGTAACCAAGAAAGTAGTGGTCGATTTTGTGCACTCAAATATCATTTGTCGGCTCGGGATCCCAAAGGTGATCATCACAGATAATGGTGCTAATCTCAACAGTCATCTGATGAAAGAAGTATGTTAGCAATTTAAGATTACGCATCGCAATTCCACCCCATATCGCCCCAAGGAGAATGGAGCAGTCGAGGAAGCCAACAAGAACATAAAGAAGATACTTCGGAAAATGGTGGAAGGGTCCATGCAATGGCATGAAAAGCTTCCCTTTGCGTTGTTGGGCTATCGCACTACTGTTCGCACTTCAGTAGGGGCAACTCCTTATTTGTTGGTATATGGCACTGAAGCAGTGATACCCGCGGAAGTTGAAATCTCATCCCTTCGAATTGTCACTGAAGCCCAAATTGATGATAATGAGTTGGTCAAAGCTCGCCTGGAGCAATTGAGTTTGATCGATGAGAAAAGGTTGGCAGCAATATGCCATGGCCAGTTCTATCAACAGAGAATTGCAAGAGCATATAACAAGAATGTGCGTCTACGGAAGTTTGAAGTGGGTCAAAAAGTATTGAAACGTATCCCTCCACATTAGGCTGAAGCAAAAGGCAAGTTCACCCCAAATTGGCAGGGGCTGTTCATCGTAGCGAGAGTGTTATCCAATGGTGCTTTGTATTTAACAGATATAGAAGACAAATGTGTAGAAATGGCTATCAATTCTAATGCAGTCAAAAGATATTACGTATGATTTCTTTGGTTAAACTGTGTTTGTTTGTACTTGGCATGTTTTAAAGATTGGAATGACGAAGGCATTTTGTTCTGCTATCTAAACAATTTGTCCTTCGTTACCCCTTTGAGCCTTATTTATTTCCATTCGTACCCCTCTTTTGGAATCAGTAGTAAAGATCAGAAACGCAAGCGCAGAAGATAAGTAAAGGAAAAGAGAGAAAAGAAAAAAAGGAATGAAAAAAAGAGAGAAAAAAAACAAAAAAAAAAGTAAAGAAAAAAAAAGAGAACAACAAAACAACAAAAAGAGAAAAAGGAAGAAACAAGAAAAAGGGAAAGAGAGAAAAGAGAAAAGAGAAAATCACAACAATAAAACAATTTCTATGTCATGAACTACGTTCGACCTGATTCCTTTTAAGGATAAGTAGGCAGCCTCACGGTTCGGTCCCATCAAAATAAAAATCCAAAAGTCCCCAGGCAAAGAAACTGGGGCAAAAAGTTGTGATTGTTGTAAGAAATCTGATTCTGAAAGTTGTAATTTTGAACCCATTTGTGTTGTTTTGAGCCTTTTGATACCTTTTCTTTCTAACCCTATCCAAAAGCCCACATTACGGTCCAAATAAAGACCTTCCGATCAGTCTCCAAGAGATGCCAAGTCAAGCAAATAGAGGTGATTCATATCTAAGCAAGAAAAATAAAAAATGAGAGAGTCTTATTGGTGAAAACCCTCGCGGGCACCGTAAGGCGACGAAAGATGAGATAAATTAAAATGAGATAGTTTTATTGGTGAAAACCCTCACGGGCACCGTAAGGCGACAACGAGTTGAGAGATGAACAAATGAGAGAGGTTGGTTGGTGAAAACCCTTCAAGGCACCGCAGTCCAAACAGGGTTAGTGATTTGTTGAAGAAACTGGGTTTTGAAGATCTCGGGGCATAAAGTATGACAATTGAAAGTTGATTGGTTGGACAGGCTAGGCTGATTAATCCGAAATGCATGTCATGATCATTGGTACCAGCTACTCCACTCAGATAAGTCTTTTTTTTTCTTTTCCCCTTCAAACAGCCATCCAGTTTTGGATTTTTCTTCCTTATTCCTAACTCTCAAAGTCATTGCATTTCATTTCTTTTGAGTTTACTTCTATAAGATGTTTTCAATGTCAGTTGTGTTTAAGCAAATAAGAAAGGATTTCAAAGCTCACTACCAACTTCTAAAATTTCACGAAGCACAGTGTGGCCAAAGCACGCTAGAGATAATATGATGTGAAAAGGGATATAAAGGGTCAGCAAAAGTTCCATCGGTGAAATGGTTTAGTAATTTCGTGGGAAATACAGAGGTTTAGAAAGATGGGTCAGAGATGTAACATAACAGTTTGGGTATAGAACACTCGAGTCATCAAAGGTCATGTGGGTGAAAGTCAGTCAGAAAGTCAAGCGGTTCTTGGCCAATTCGGGGAAGCCAGTCAAAGCAAAGCACGGCAGCGGAGAGGCCACCTTCAGCAAGAATGCCACAAACTAACCACCACATTTTAAACTGACAAGATTTTTCTTTGATTGAAACAGGGGCAGGAAATTTCCTTTGTTTCGGAGAAACCCTCCGTAAGGAAAATCAAGTACCACACAGGTTTGACCGTAAATTCTCAGGACTCTCCTGGAAAATGGGACCTAGTTTAAAATTCAAAACAATCATAATTAGCAAAATCTAGCATAAATGTACCCCAAAAGAATATAAGTTGGCTTCAAAGTTTGCATGCTTGAGATAGGATTCAATTAGGAGCTTTCATGACCCCTGAATAATGGGACTTAGATTTAAGATTGCATTAGATAACAACATTTAGCGGAAGTCATACCTTTAGAAGATATAATTTAGACTTAAAACTGTCGTTTAACTAGGAGTTTTCAGGACCTTCCTGGATAATGGGATCTAGCTTTCAAATACTTAGTGATATTTGGTAACATGATTCAGCTAACACTCACAGATGTACCCAGCCACCAAACTAGGGCAGAAAATTTTCTTTGTTTTGTCTATTTTGTTGAAATTAGGAGCCCACCTGGAGAGCAAGGGAGAACAACACCAGTTTTAAGGATAAGCAGCAATTCAAGTGTCGGTAATCAGGAGCCCACCTGGAGAACAAAGCAATTCAAGTGATGGGTAATCAGTAATCAGTAGCCCACCTGGAGAACAGAGCAATTCAAGTGATTGGTAATCAGGAGCCCGCCTGGAGAACAAAGCAATTCAAGTGTCGGTAATCAGGAGCCCACATGGAGAACAAAGCAATTCAAGCATCGGTAATCAGGAGCCCACCTGGAGAACAAAGCAATTCAAGCGTCAGCAATCAGGAGCCCACTTGGAGAACAAAACAATTCAAGTGTCGGTAATCAGGAGCCCACCTGGAGAACAAAGCAATTCAAGTGATTGGTAATCAGGAGCCCACCTGGAGAACAAAGCAATTCAAGTGTTAGTAATCAGGAGCCCACCTAGAGAACAAAGCAATTCAAGCGTCGGTAATCAGGAGCCAACCTGGAGAACAAAGCAATTCAAGCGTCGGTAATCAGGAGCCCACCTGGAGAACAAAGCAATTCAAGCATCGGTAATCAGGAGCTCACCTAGAGAACAAAACAATCCAAGCGTCGGTAATCAGGAGCCCACCTGGAGAACAAAGCAACTCAAGTGCCGGTAATCAGGAGCCCACCTGGAGAACAAAGCAATTCAAGTATCGGTAATCAGGAGCCCACCTGGAGAATAAAGCAATTCAAGTATTGGTAATCCGGAGCCCACCTGAAGAACTAAGGGAAAGCAGCAATGTTCGAAGGAAGATGGTTAAAGTTTAGTAATCAGGCGCCCACCTGAAGAAAAGGGAAATCATCTCAGATTACAATTCAAGTCGGCAACAAAGGAACTTCACATGGAGAATACAAGGCAACAAGAACCACAAGATTAAGTTTGAGGATATAGATAGGATTTTTGTAATGTTTAGATCATAGTTTAGTCTAGATTCTTTTATTTTGTCATGGTGTAATAAGTAGTTCAGTAAGCAGTAGTAGTAGTAGCAGCAGCAGCAACAGTGAAATCACAGCTTCATGGTAGTTCCAGCTACCGAAACTTTCCGAACCACATTGACCTAATTCCTTTATAGCCAAGGATATATAGGCAACCTCGGAAGCAGGGTGCAGTCAAATTTTTCAAAATGTTTCCCATGGAGAATTCAAACGGGCAAAAATCGCTCGTATCCGCTCACTTTATCTTTGCACGAAAACTCTCCGTGTTTCCGAGCAAAGAGGGGCATCTGTAAGCACGTGATTTTTGCTATATATGAATTACTCCTACAGAATCAGAAAGAAATAGATTTTTCTTTTAATTATTTGCCATTTTTGGGAATTTTTGTAGAATTTTCTCAATTGTTTGCATTCGTCGGTGCATGTTTATTTTATTTAATTCATGAAAAAAAATATAAAAATACATTGCATTTGCATTTAGGATCTAATTTTGCATTTTTTGAATTAATTAGTAATTTAGTTGTTTACAAAAATAGAAAAAATCACAACAAATAACTCACTTTGCATTTTTAACTTTTTAATCTTAAACATTGTAGTTTCTTTTAATTTGGGAATTAATCTATTTGGGGTGAATATTATGTTGGGTAATTAATATAATTTTGTAGGTTAATTTAGTTTTAAGAATTAATACAGGATTTTATTTTAATTTGAAAAATGGGATTTGAAATTGAAAAAGAAAAGAAAAAAAAGGATTAGAGAGGATCTGATTTTTGGGCATGTTTAATCTCAAATCCCACAAGCCCAAACCAGAATTCCCCCATTAACTCGTTTAAGTCCAGCCCAGATCTGCCCCAATCGGTTCCCCCACCAACAAGACAAACGACCCCGTTTCGGTTACTTCTTATCTGGACCGTTGATCTCAGTTGATCAAACGGTCCAGAACTGGTTTGATCTTAGTATATAAATGTCCGAAACAGACCCCCCTCCTCTCTCATCATCTCTCTCAACTAACTCTCCTTCAGAGACCAAAACAAACCCTAGATCGCCGCCTCCATTTCCCCACCTCGAGCCTGGCGGCACCCCCAAATTAATACCCTCAACCCCCATGATCCCCGCATACCAAATCCACAAATACTTTTCATCGAATCTGCCCTGAGCTCCGCGAATCTTGAATTTAAGGTCGAGCCCTAAAAGTCCAAAAGTCATTTTCCATTGAACCTGGGAGCATGCATGGTCATAGGGCGTTGTTCGTTTTAATTTTAAAGTTTGGGTTCAAAAAGACTGATGTCATTTAGTTTGTTCTTGACAAAGAACAATTGATCGACATTAGTTTTATTAGGTCCTTTGTCTCCGTCTGGTTTCGAGTTTTGATTTGGTAAGTTCTTTCCCCCCTCTTGTATTTTTCTTTCTTTCATTGTCTTGTTATCCTCCTCCTTCCCTTTTCTTTAGACTAGTTTTCTTATAATAATCTGGTTGAAATTCGATTGACCTTCTAAGTTCAAATTTGTTTTCCGTTCATTGTTTTGTCCCTTTTCTTCTTTCTTTTCCTCTTCTTTGTGAAAGCCTGTTCTCTGACTTTTTTAGTCCGTTAAATTTGGTTAATAGCATAGCTATTGTCTGGTTTTGTCTTTCTGTTTAATCACCTAGTTAAATTAATTAGGCCTATAACTTAGTTAATTTCACGCTATGTGTTTAGGTTAGTTAGTTCATTCACCCTATTCTTTATTTTGATTGCATTTGAAAAGGTTTTTCGGGTTTTCTTTTGGGAAATTTTGATCAGTTTTTAAAATTGTGAATCTCTAATTGAATTGAATTGGGCCCAAAAATTAGAATTCCAAGAGGGGGGGATTAAGCCGGGTTGACAGGCCCAGTTTTAGAACTTGGACCTTGGGTCAGCATTGACCCATTTGGTTTTCTCTGTAAAAAACAGGGGTGTTGAGTGTTAATTTGGGGATTTAGGCTAGGGAATATATTTGTTAACTGAATAGGAAGCTCCCTAGAAGCTGGGGAGGGGGACTTCTTTGAAAATCTGATTCTAAATTAAGGGTACTTGAGCAAAAACCATAATTGGAAAAGGTTTTAAATGCAAAAATTGATCCCTTTAGGCTGCCCTAGAACCTTGCCTATATAGGCACCCTTACTTGAGGTTCAAGGAAAAAAGAGAAAAATTATCCTGAAAAACAAAGACGGGTAGCTAAAACAAGAACACTGAATTCTTTGCTTTCTTTAGTCGAAAACTGCTCAAAAGTTGAGTTTTTATTATGGTCTCCTAGCCTTCTTGCTTAGCTTTAACTTATGAAAATCACAAATTCTTATCTGGGAAGGAATGACTTGAGTTTTCGGGGTTGGAAAATCTTGTTGGAAGCTGTTTGGTTTCGGGGGTTACTGTTCCATAGCTGAAGATCAAAATTGGATTTTGCTGCTATTGATTACTGCTTCCTCACTTCTTTTTATTTCTCCTTATTCCCAGGTACATGTTTCTCAATTCACCTCATATGAGGTTTGACTTGAAGTGTGAAATAAAATCTGGAGTTTAAAACATGGCCTCAACATGCTCGGATTCATTAGTTTAATTTCAGTATTTATAAGTTATATTGGTTTGAACTTAATTGATGCGATGTATGTTCATTACAAGAACTTTAGTTGGTTTGCATCTGGTATGAAGTTAGTTTCTAGCAAAGTACTCATAGCTAGATGTTGTTTTTGAGTCCTTATTATTGTAGCTAATTTTGAACTGTTAAGAAAGGAAACTTGATGGAAATTTGATCATTAGCTAGATTCTGTGTTAAGCATATTAGCTAGAGTATGTTGTATTAGATCTCTTACTTTTTTGCAACTCACTTAAATGTTGTAACATAGTGCTTTGTCCATGATCTCATGTTACTGCATGAATATTGTCCATAGATTGAGCTATATTAGAGGCAAGATGTTATGAGAAGTAGCTGAATGTTTTATTTTAAAAGATAACTATTGATTTAAAGTCATTTGGAATGAGAATTTAAGGTGGGGGAAATGGAACAGAGAGGAGCATATGCTAATACACGTATACTGAATTTGGGAATCATGCTAATGTGTAGGTCATTGAATAATTTGCTTGTGTATGGAATTATAACAGCAACTCTCAAAATGTCCAATTGAATAGTGTTTAAATTTTATGTACTTGGATATTCCCAGTAATTGATGGCTTGCTTGTTCACTACTGATACTAAGTAAAGTACTAGGAGTTTATACGTTAGAATGGCTATTTGGAGCTCAGGGCCTCTTGATGCCCAAATTGATTTGGCACTATCCAGACTCGAACTCGAGTCCATTCCTGCCTAAATTCGGGCTCGTTTCAAGTCCAAGTCAGAGGACCATTGCTAATAGGACTTGGTTTATGTTTGTCGTGCGTAGACCTGTTGTCCTTTTCGAATCAGTTACTTCAATTGGAGATTATTGCTGGCCCAAATCGTCCTCAGAATAATTGGATCCTTTTTTAAGCGCAAATCCTTCGATCATTATTTGAGCTTGAGCATCTCTTTTAGAATAAAGTAGAAGTTTTCTTTAGTCTTTAATAAATTAATTAGGCCCATTAGTTAGTGAAGGTGAGCCATATTAGATAATGCAAATAGCTTATGGCCCTTCAAAACTAATTTTAGCAATCTTTTAATAGATTAGTCGAGGTGCCAAATAAAATCTCAAATGCATGGTCCTCACTTAATTAATTTGAATCCTTAGGAAGTGAGGCGTGCAATGCGAAGATTATTTTATCACTAGGGTCCTGTTGCGACCAAAGCACTCACGCAAGTGTACGCGATCGACAAGTAATATAGTAGTAAGTAAAGTATCGTTCCCACGAGGAATTGTGATCAACTTATCGACTGATGTAGACTCAAACAATTATCAATTCAAGCTAAATTATCACAAAATATATAAAGAACCAATTTACAATTTACTTAGTAATTAAACAATAATTCAATACAAAATTACTACACCAATTACACAATATTTTGATAACAATTTGGATAAATATATTCCCGGGTCATGGACTTGCTAGAAATTATTCTACTATTTTAGCTTAAAAAGGATTTATTGAATTATCCGGGTTATTGATTATAGGGTTAATAATATTCATAAGAATCTTTCGAGTTCTTATGCATCTATTCAAGTTAAACTAATACCTATATGTCTATGGTATTAATATTAGCAAGAATGCATTTACAACTCCTATTTTTCAACCAAACAAGGCAATTAAGTATATGTCTATCTTAATTGCGAATTCTTCACCCGATGCCCGAGATTCAAAACTTGTTCTATTTGATTCTATATGCAACCAAGAATTTCCTTTTTCAAGTTTAATTCAAGATTCGTAAATAATATTTCACTGTTAGCTACGCAGTAAAATAATTAGAAGCAGAATCAAATAAACAACCCATAACAATAAATTCAAGATCTTCAATCTAAGCTTCAAATAACATAATTATCTAACATCCATGACCCAAGAATACTAGAGTTTTTAGCTACTCATAATCATACAAAAATCAACAATAAAAGTTTTAAACATAATATAAACAAACAAATAGAAGAAAGTTTAGAAGAACTCTTTGAATCCTTGCTCCAAGATGTTGTTCTTCTTCTCCTTTCTTAGCTCCAAGATGAAGCTCCTCCTTCTTCTATGGCTTTTCTCCCTCAAAATCTGATCTATCATCTCAATAATGGAGCTTTACTTTATGTAAGTTGAGTGGATCCTCTCAGATTTCCCATTTTGCCCCCAAATAATTGATTTCCCGGACTGGACTAGCGCGGGAGCGCATGACCAGCGCACATCCCGCATATATCGAGTTTCTTTCTGTCCAAATCACTGAACTAGCGCGGGAGCGCATGACCAGCGCATGACCCGCGCTAGTGGGGTTTTCTCTTGTTAAGATGTTGCTGCTCAACTTTTCGTCATTTGACTCCATTTTTCACTTGATTACCATCATAAATCCTCATTTGTTTATTGAACTCCTGTGAGACATTAAAGTCATGATTAGAGCCAATTTTTGCATTATTTGAACATTTACAATAGTAAACCATCCTTAAGTTGAGCTAAAACATAGGCTATATTAAACAATTTAGCCTATTATCAACACCCCACACTTAGCTTATTGCTAGTCCTCGAGCAATCCACTATATTCTTTTTAGAGAATTCTTCACTCAACCATTTCCCCTCACGCATTACACCTAGAACATTGTACATACTTAACACCTAGCAGTGAACAATCCTAGCCTTAAAGTTGTCTCTCAAGTGCTATGCAATATTCAAACTTCCTCAACTTACTCTTCATAGAAGTCAAGATTTGCTTTTCTGTCACAAGTCATATGCCCTCACCATCATGCCAACAAGAAATATTTGGTAATTACTCCGCACATTCAAGTCATATACTTATAATAATCAATTAAAGCACTTGTAAGCACGTGATTTTTTCCCAATATGAGAATTACTCCCAAAAAATTCAAAAAAATAAAGTAATTTTTCTTGGTGTGCAATTTTGTGATGTTTTGTGATATTTTGGATAATTATTTGTATTTGTCTGTGTTTGTTTATTTGCTAAATTAATAAAAAATACAAAAATATATCGCATCTTGCATATAGGATTTAATTCTACAATTGTTAGTAATTAAATTTGTTTTACAAAAATTAAAAATTACAAAAATAGGCATCGTTTGCATTTTTAGCATTTAATGTCCAAATATACAATTTTATGCTTAATTAATACTTAATTGTGCGTTAATTGTTATTGGGAGTTAATTTGCGCTTTTATAACTTAATTTAGTTCTTAATAATAGTTTAAGTATTTTTATAATTTAGTTTTAGAAAAAATAAAAGAAGAAAAGAGAGCGAAAATATAAAGAAAGTCGGAATTAGGCCTCTTCTTCAATTTCAAGCCATAGGCCCAAAAAATGGCCCAATCTTCCCTACGACCCAGTCCATTTCGAACTGGGTCGACCCAGTCCAGTACCAACAACCCAACTCCCCCTCTTCATTTTCATTTTTTAATTTTTTGCAAAACAAAAAAACAAAAACAAAGAAGAAGAAAACCCTAACACTAACTCACCCGCCCCCATCCCCTCTCTTCTTCTTCATCTTCCCCAAAGCTCCAAAAACCATGGTTGCCCCTCTCTCATTCCCTTCATCCCCACACCACACACACAACCACGTTGACAACACACATTCACACACAACCACGGCGACGTAGCACGCACACAATCCGCGGCTTCACCAACATGAACGACCATCCATGTTCGATTCCTCCATTGTCGCTTCTGTTGCATCGTCTGCTTCTTCTGCTGCTGCTGCACGTCGAGCAGTTGGTTCGAAGCCACTCCGTCGCCATTGTTTTGTCGTCAACCAAGCAGACCACGCTGCTACTTCTTCGTCGCAGCTGCTTCCCGTGTCCGCCATTGACGCAGCCATTTCTGCTCCTTCACCTGCTGCTCGACGTGCGCTGCTGCCTCTTCGCCATGACCAGCACTGCTGTTCACGTTTTTGTTACTGTGTTGCTGCTATTCCGTCGCTGCTGCCTTCCTTCTCGCGTCTAGCCATGGCTTCTACTGTTCACGCAGCTGTGGCTGCATCGTCACTTCATATTCTTCGCGAAAACCCTCCCAAACACACCCCAACTGCTGCTGCTCACGTTTCCGCCATGGACGAGCAAGCTTTGATGCTGCCATGGCCAGCTGCGGACTGCTGCTCCTTCCTCTCCATCTTCTTCGTTTATTCGTCGTTGTTTCGAATCGGTTAGTTGGTTTATGTTTCCAAATTTCGTCCATATTTTTTTGTTGTTCGTTGTTTTTCGGATTCAAAATCGATAAATGATTCAATGTTTGTTTTGTTTGTCCGTAGTTGAAATAATTTTAGTTTGTTCATATGTTTCGTTAAATTAATTTTCAGATTTCAAATAGAAGTTTAATTAGTTGTTTTCATGTTTATTTCATGTTTGTATTATTGTTTAAGTAAGTATTTGTTAGTTTGATGTTTGTTAGATTCAAATTGAAATTTAATCAACTATTTCTTCAATTTGTTTCATGTGTTTATGTATTGTTAGAAATTGTTAATATTGTTAAGTTCAAGTTTAAGTTCATAATTGTTTCTTCGTCGATCTTGTTATTTGTTTAAAGAATTTAGTTATATTAAAGGAATATATTGTTTTAATCGTTTAATCCGTCATGTTTGTTGTCTTAAAATAGATTCATTCATGTTCATACTTTGTTTGGATGATCTTGAATCCGAATTTTGTATAGTTTGATTTCTTGTTTACCATTTATGATTATTGCTTGAATTGTTCTCATAATCTTGTTTTAAGTTTAATATAAGAATTGTTTGTTGTAATGTTGTTAGAGTTGATTTTAAGTTCAATATGATTGAATTTAGAAATCTTCATACTTTGATTGTTGTTGTTGTTGAATCCGAAAATAGGATTGTTTGTTGCTAAAATATTGTTCAATCAAATTTTAGTTGTTCTTTGTTGTTCAATTCGTGTTCATGTGATTTGTTGTTAAAATCGTGTTCATGTGATATTGTTGTTATGATGTTCATCCATGTTCATATTGTTGTTTGAACATTGTTAGAAATTGATCATATTGTCTATATTTTGGTTAAGTTTGATTAATTGATGTGTTATAGCTGATGGGTAGTTTGGTAAATTTGTAATACGTTCAGGGGTAGTTTGGTAATTTCAGTAAGGTCGGAAGGGGTAGTTTAGGAATTGTACATTTTGAAATTGTTTATTTGAAGCATGGGGGACAAAATGAAATGGGGTGGGTTGTGATATGATTATTTAATATAAAGGGGGGACAAGATTTAAATTAAAGGGGAATCTTGCATTATTTTAAATAAAGCATGGGGGACAAAATATAATGGGGTGGTGTGATATGTTTATTTAATGTAATGGGGATGAGTGGAAAGATAATGGGTTGGGTAGAGAAAAAGTATTGATTTAATTGATTAAAAGATTTATGGGATGGGATTATATATATGTGAAGTCTTGAACACAAGACATAAAAAAGATATAACAAGAAATAGGGAGAGAGATACGAAAAAAATACACACACAGATAGAGAGAAAAATTCCGAAAAATATTTAAGCTTTCAAAATAAAAATAAAACTAAAAAAAATTTACTGCTTTCTTTCTTTGTTTGAAATTAGTATTAATGGTTGTTATTTCATTTAAAGCTTAAAGCTTTTGTTTTTGGGATTACTACTCCACCGGTCTGCTACTGGGTTGTTACTGTTGCTGGCAAGTTGTTGCTATTGTACTGTTATTATTGCTGCTGATTCTCATCATCATTTTCTTTTGCTTCCAATATCAGGTACATATCTGAAAATTCATATCATGAAAAGCTTCAACATGGCAAGTAAATGAAGTTTGATTATAAGGATGTCTGCTACTCATTTAAATTTCATTAGTTTAAATTTTAGTTTTGTTTTAGTTGGTTAATATAGTATTAAATCAATTGGTAGATTAGTTATCTTTCTTAATAACAAATGGCTTAGTTATTTTAGGAACGCGATCAACTCATTTCTTTTAATATATGAAATAATGTCAATGATTTTTTTTACAAAATATAGAGTTAGTGTTTGCAAATATTCGCATAGGTAGAATATAAGAATTGGTTTATTTATCTCAAACCCAATCTTCGTAAGCAAAATTAACCAAACAATTATAACCTCGGACTAAAAACAAGTGGTGTAAAAGAAGGATGAGATTTATAGATTGTAACATTTTAAGTCAAAAAATGTGTAAATAGCGTTTGCTCCAAATATAACAATGAAAATTCTTCAAAAAATATTACTTCATTTATTAAATCAATTGTTTTTCCTAAGTTTATACGCAATTCGCTTTTTTGGGTAGATAAATATTGTATTTACCATAAAAATGGTAGTATTAATCACACGTTGTTTATTTTTATTTTATTTTTATTTTTCTCTTTAAACTCATGGTTTTTGAGGAATATAATTCACACGTAAAAATATAATTTGCGGTCAACACTTAATGAATTGTGAATTCTTTTCAAGAAATTTAGAGGCATCTCAAATAGTGATTTCTCATGACTGTTACATTTAAAAATAGATGGATGCAATAAACATTTGTAGAGAATTTATATTACTGTCAAGAATATTTGCATAATTAAGGATGCGTTCGCGTGACTTGATTATACTTCTAAAGGCGATTCGGATTATGCATTCGCGCAACTTCGAGCAAATTTTTAATAAAAAGGGGTTCTTCGGAGATCATCAATATTAATTTCATATAACCCGAGATGTGCAGTTCACTATTTAATCATACAAGAGCGACAGACGTTCTTAATTTTATTTAAGCACAATTTCGAACTTAAGTCTATTTTTATAATAATAAAAAAAATTCGAAAAAAATAATAATTATATTATCAATATCATTGTGTACACGTGCGCGTGACACAACTCCGCATGTTTTAAAAATATAATTTATAACACGAATATACGTACGCGTGATTCGATTCAAAGAAGGGTCTTTAAATATAAATAGAAGCGGTAACAATAAAATCATGCAATAAAAATGTATTTTACAAATCAAAATAATCAAGCCGAATATAACAGTTGAGCGACCGTGCTAGAACCACGGAACTCGGGAATGCCTAACACCTTCTCCCGGGTTAACAGAATTCCTTATCCGGATTTCTGGTGCGCAGACTGTTAAATAGACAGAGTCATATTCTCCTCGATTCAGGGATTAAAACCGGTGACTTGGGACGCCTTAAAATTCCCAGGTGGCGACTCTGAAACAAACAAACAAATCCCGTTTCGACTGTCCTTAAATTGGAGAAAACTCCCTTCACCCCTCGCGGGGGCGGAAAAAAGAGGTGCGACAGCACTCACTCTCACAATAGAAGTCACATGCATGCAATGGGTACCATAAGCTTGCCCGTAATATAAATCTCTACTAATTTAGGCTAGATCGACTCAAAATCAATTAGGACTTTTTCATGGTTGTAATGTGGGCTAAGGGACGGGTAGGATACATTTAGGAATAGTGACTCAACCCCTAAGCACTTTAACACATCACATGAGCAATTTTCAGCATAAATTCTTCGACCCACTTCTCATTTATACACAATATCATCCCACAAATACGCCCTTCTTCTTTAAGCACTCTATTAATTCATTCCCACTAGCTAGAGCAAAACACAATGTAATTATCTTTTTTTTTTCTTGTCACTCAATTTCTGCGAGTGGTGTATTCGTTTACAACATGAGTGCACCTTTCATCATTTTATTGGTTCCACTCAAAAGTCACCCCACACTTATTTCCTTCTTACTTCTTTTAGCGCTCTTCTCACAATTAAAGTGCTTTAAGAGGTAAAAGGATCAAAACACTGTCAATTAAGAACAAAAGGATATAGGCTTGTAATGCGGGTGCCAAACAAAAAGTCTGAAGGTTCAAAAGGGTTAACTAGGGACAAATTTTATTTGTAATAAGCAATTAAGCTCAAAAAGGTCAAAGAAAGCCTAACATCATTTTTCAAACCGAGCATCACCTCAAATTTTGCTTCAACTCACATACCGGGCAAGTTCTAGACACAAGTACAATACATGGACTACACAAATACTCACCACACATGGCATATGACTCATTCCAGATCAGCTCATCAAGACACTTCATTACGAGCAGTCAATTCAGTAACAAACATACAATTTAAGGCACTTTCCATGAGATTCAACAATTAAGACTAAGCGTTACACTCTAGGGTCTATTGTGTTCAGGTGTGTCAACGCTATGGGTTCACTTTTCTATAGCTTATGACTCCTTATTTTAGTCTACAAAATAAAAAAAATATAAAAACAAAAATTAAAAACTACCTATGCCCGGTTCAAGATAAACCCTTGGAAAAGAACCGCGGCTTAAAGAAAAACCAAGGGGGAATTGTTATATTACCTAAAAAATACAAAAAAAATAAAAACAAAAATCTTTTTGTTATTTTCTATGGGCTCAATCCCTCAAGAACTCTTATCTAAAAGAATACGTCATCGGGCCGCGCCAATATAACTACTAAAAAAAAATCTACTGAAAATATTTAAGAACAGACAACAATTACTCCAACAATACTAAATCACCAAAACATTTAAAAACAAAAGTGAAATAGTCACGCAATCCCAAAACATTATATATTGTACCACACCACCAAAACATTCCAACAATCCAAAACAATTGAAACAACCTAAAAATCCATAATAATTACTACCATCCAAAACATTTAAGAACAGTTAAACATATGTTTAAGGGAATCCTCCACCCCACACTTAAAGCGAGACATGTCCCCATGTCTTTCATTATAAACAAGAGATGAAACAAAGATACTTCCCCGAGGAGTCACTCCTGGTCGGAGACAGAACCTGAATCCACATTGCATGCCCGACCAATTGCACGAAGCCAACCCAAGAGCCAGCTTTCTGTTTTCTTCTGCTGAACTTGCATTTCATCAACACGTCTCCCCAGAACTGTCACTGATGTTTTAATTTCAGTGATTTCCTGCTCCATGCGGTCTATCCTTTGTCCCCGACCAGCCCCAGACGGTCCTGCTACATCAAAAGCTTGTGGTTGTGCAGGTGGTGCATCTTCTCCCATCTCCACATCGTCAGCTCCTTCTTGTTGGTCCTCTCCTTCCTCATCGTCACTGTCATCAGAATCAGCAGCAACCAATTCAGCTGGATGTACAACTTTCTTACTTGTGGTGACCATTTTAGCCGTGAAAGGATTGACTTTAGCTAGTCGTCCATCTGCAACAAGATTGTTTGGTACATTGGCTCGAAGGCATAGTAGGGTGACAAGAGATGGGTAATACAACCCGTAGCGTTGAATTCTAACCCTCTGGAACATTTCTTTATGTATCAACAATGGCACATCAAACCATGCCCTACTCATGAAACACCATATTAAGCAAGCTCGAGGGATGTTTACTTTAGTCAAATTCTTGGAAGGCAAGAGACGGCTGTTGATGAAGTACAACCAACATTTGGTCTCGAACTTCAGGGCATTAGCGTGGAACTTGTTCCCATATTTATACCATTGGATATCTGCATCTGGGTGACAAATTATGTCGGTGAACATGGACCATGGTATTAGCTTGCTGTTATATGCCTAGAACATATCCATGTAATCTTCCTCCACTAGGGGTAGCCTGTACACATCCTAAATTGTTTCTATAGATGCATTGACTTGTCGCTTTCGGACTGTAACATTGTAGTTATCATGTTCCGGAAGGTTGGCATAATATTTCCTCACTAGCATTACATTCGCCGTGATTGGCTCCTCGAAGAATATGTCAAGCACACGCCTCCTCAACTCGTTTGCTAGGGTTGGACAATTAATAGCCAAAGCATTTGCATCCATTGCTTGTTCAGGCACTATTGTTTTCTCCTCCTTTTTGTTAAATCTGTCCTGTGCCTTGGCTGACACAAACTTTTGACTGTTGAATGGCCTAGTATCAACTGATTTTTTGGGCCGTCCACCAACATTTGTTGTAGCTGCGCGTTCGGATGAGGAACTTGATGTTGGGCGTTTACGAGGGGCCATGATACCTGCAAGTAGTTTAGAGTTAGCCCTATTCAATTGGGTGACCAAATCGGGCTACTCAGACTTCACCACATAATTGGTCACTTCACTTCCTCCAAAGAGGCATTTTTTTAAACACATTGTGAGCATGTTGAGTTTCAAGCTTTTTCAAACCCTATGTCACAATGTATTCACCATCAACCAAACCAATTACTACTTTACACCACCATATTCCTAATTTTTCACTTCCTCAACCCAACCAAACATCAAACATATGTTTAAATCTTCTATAAATGCTACATTCTAGTGTTAAATAAGAAAAATTTAAGAAACTATCCTAAAAATATACAATCTTGACAACCACATAATAATGTTACATAATAAAACTAAACAAGGAAAAAATTGAAGACATTATACTAAATATATGCAAAGAAATTGAAAATCAAACAAAAAGTAGAAAATTAAAATTATGTTCACAAAAAAAACGAAATTAATCTAAAAAATAAAAAAAAATAACTAATAAGAAGAAGATGAAGAAGACATACCTTATAGGAGATGGGGTATGGGGTGAATGAAGAGGTGGGTTGATTTGATGAAGAAGAAGAAGTGGGGTGTTGATGAAGAAGAAGAAGAAGAGAAAGAGTAGGGGGGGTTTTTTTTGGTTGTGGGGGGGTATTATTAAGTTAAAGAAGTAAAAAAAAACTTTTTAAAACGAAGTTACCTGTGACTAGCGCGGGTCGTGCGCTAGTCACTTTGTCCCGAGGCAGACTAAAACTTGATTAGCGCGGGCTATGCGCTAGTTATGCACCCGCGCTAATCACTGAAGGTCAGGGCAGACAGAAACCTGATTAGCGCGGGCTATGCGCTAGCCATGCGCACCCGCGCTAATCACTGAACGTTTCTCTTTTTTTGATATATTTTTCAAATATATAGCCTCTCAAGAAGGCCAAGTTATAAATTCTCATTTACAAACTACAGTTAAACATATGTTTAAGGGAATCCTCCGCCTGATTTAATGTCGCGGCACGACGCCATATTGCATTATACATCAATTAAATCTACTGAGGTTTTGTGACGTTGAATGTCACCACCCCAATAGTGTTTAATTCGTTGCCCATTTACCAAGAACGTGCCTGTTGAATTAATGTTTCGCAATTCAACTGTTCCATGAGGAGTTACACTTACTACAACAAAAGGGCCTGCCCAACGGGACTTAAGCTTTCCAGGAAAAAGCTTTAGCCTTGAGTTGAACAAGAGAACTTCTTGACCCGGCTCAAACTCACGATGTTGGATGTGTTTGTCGTGCCACTTCTTGGTCTTTTCTTTATATAACTTGGCATTTTCATAAGCATGCAACCGAAACTCATCAAGTTCATTGAGTTGTAGCAGTCTTTTTTCTCCAGCTAAGTCCATATTCATATTTAGATTTTTGATTGCCCAATAAGCTTTATGTTCTATCTCAACAGGCAAATGACATGCTTTTCCATAAACCAGCCTGTATGGAAAAGTACCTATTGGAGTCTTGTATGCAGTTCGGTAAGCCCACAATGCATCTTCTAACTTACGGACCAATCTTTCCTATTTGCGCTCACAGTTTTCTCCAAAATCTGTTTTACCTCCCTGTTTGACACTTCAACTTGACCACTCGTTTGAGGGTGATATGCAGTAGCAACCTTGTGTCTTACACCATATTTTGCTAGAACATTTTTCAACAATTTGTTGCAAAAGTGTGTTCCTCCATCACTTATCAACACCCTTGGAGTTCCAAAGCGTGTGAAAATGTGTTTCTTCACAAAACTTACCACTACCTTTGCATCATTAGTAGGAAGAGCAATGGCCTCAACCCACTTAGACACATAATCCACTGCAATCAAAATATATCTGTGCCCATTAGAATACAGAAATGGTCCCATGAAATCTATTCCCCAGACATCAAAGAGCTCTACTGCCAAAATATTTTGTAAAGGCATCTCGTGCTTCTTCGTGATCGTTCCGGTTCTTTGGCACCTGTCACAATTTTTAACAAAAGCATGTGCATCTTTAAATAATTTTGGCCAGTAAAAACCTGATTGCAAAACCTTTTGTGCAGTTCTGTCTCCACCATGATGACCTCCATAAAGAGAAGAATGACAGTCATGCAATATTGCATTCATCTCCTCCTCAAGGACACACCTTCTTACCAATTGATCTGCGCATTGCTTGTATAGAAAAGGCTCGTCCCACATGTAGAATCTCACATCATGTAAGAACCTTCTTCTATGGTCAGTTGTGAATTCTGGTGTAGTCACCCCACTTGCAATGAAATTCACATAATCAGCATACCACGGGGTTTCATCCGAAGTGATGGCCAGCAAATATTCGTCAGGGAATGTTTCTTTGATTGATTCTCCTTCAGTGACATGGCCTTTATTTTCCAGCCTGGATAAATGATCTGCAACCTGATTCTCTGTTCCCTTTCGATCTCTAATCTCCAAATCAAATTCCTGCAAAAGAAGAACCCATCGAATTAACCTTGGCTTGGCATCTTTCTTTGCAAATAAATACCTTATAGCTGAGTGATCTGTGTAAACTATGACTTTTGTCCCCACTAGATAGGATCTAAACTTATCAAATGCCCATACTACTGCGAGCAACTCTTTTTCAGTAACAGTGTAATTCATTTGAGATGGATTAAGAGTTCTACTCGCATAGTGAATGGAACAAAATATTTTCTCTTTCCGCTGCCCCAAAACAGCTCCAATGGCTATATCACTTGCATCACACATCAATTCAAATGGAAGTTTCCAATCTGGAGAAATGATAATCGGTGCAGTAACTAATCTTCGTTTCAGCTCATCAAATGCTTTCAGACAAGTATCATCAAACTTGAAAGATGTATCTTTCTCAAGAAGCCTACACAAAGGAGATGAGATTTTTGAAAAATCCTTGATGAAACGACGGTAAAAACCCGCATGGCCTAAGAAACTGTGAATGCCTCTAACTGATGTTGGTGGAGGTAATTTTTCAATTGCTTCCACCTTTGCTTTATCCACCTGCAATCCATTCTTGGACACTTTATGCCCTAAGACTATGCCTTCTCGTACCATGAAATGGCATTTTTCCCAATTTAGCACCAAATTTGTTTCTTCACACCTAGCAAGGACTTTATCAAGATTCATTAAACATTCATCAAAAGAACATCCAAATACAGAAAAATCATCCATAAATACTTCCACAAATCTTTCAACCATATCAGTGAAAATAGCCATCATACACCTTTGAAAAGTCGCAGGTGCATTGCAAAGACCAAATGGCATTCTTTTAAATGCATATGTCCCATAAGGACATGTAAATGTGGTCTTTTCTTGGTCTTCTGGGGCTATAACAATTTGATTATATCCCGAGTAGCCATCCAAAAAATAGTAGTATTCCTGCCCGACTAATCTATCAAGCATTTGGTCAATAAAGAGAAGGGGAAAATGGTCTTTTCGAGTGGCATTATTCAATTTTCTATAATCTATGCAAATCCTCCACCCAGTAACTGTTCTAATGGGAATCAAATCATTATTTTATTTGTCACTACGGTCATTCCTCCTTTCTTTGGAACACATTGGACTGGACTTACCCATTTGCTATCAGATATTGGAAATACAATACCTGCATCAAGCCATTTAATCACTTCTTTTCTTACCACCTCTTTCATGTTCGGATTTAGTCGGCGTTGTTGTTCTATGCTTGGCTTGTGCCCTTCCTCCATGAGAATTTTATGCAAGCAAAAAGCTGGACTTATACCTCTTATGTCGGACATTGTCCACCCAATTGCTCTTTTATGCTCACGTAGTACTCTTAACAATTTCTCCTCCTGCAATTCAGACAAGTCAGCAGAAATAATAACAGGTAATGTTTCAGAACTACCCAAATAAGCATAATGAAGGTGAGAAGGTAAAGGCTTTAATTCCAATTTGGGAGCTTCTTCAACTGAGGGCTTCAGAGGAGGACCATCTGGCCTGTTCAAAGGTTCAAAGGGATTAAAACCTTTTATATATTCATATGTTGCATTCAAAGTATGTTTCATCTCCTCAACCTCATCATTAATCTCCAAACTTTCGAACAACACAATCGCTTTTTCTAAAGAATCCTGCAAATATACACTTGGGGTGATAAGTTGTTCATCAATCTCCATGACAGATATCATAGACAATTCTTCATACTGCCGAGGAAGTTGAATTGCTTTATATACATTAAAAACAGCTTCCTCGTTGTCAACTCTCATGATAATTTTTCCTTCTATTACTTTAATTATAGCATCACTTGTAACCAAGAGAGGTCTTACCAATATAATAGGAACTTTTTCATCGACCTGAAAATCCAAGATAATGAAATCAGCCGGGAAAATAAATTTCCCAGTTTTCAGTAGCACATCTTCTATCACCCCTTCCGGGTAAGCTATGGACCTGTCTGCTAGTTGCAACATCATTGTGGTGGGTTTTGGAGCTCCCAAACCCAATTGTTTGTACAAAGACAATGGCATCAAATTTATGCTTGCTCCCAAATCACAAAGTGCATGGCCTACATCAACATTGCCTATTCTCACAGGGATAGTAAAGCTGCCAGGGTCCTTAAGCTTTTAAGGAAGCTTATTTTGGACCCTTGAAGTGCACTCTTCAGTAAGTGCAACTGTTTCAAATTCAGTTAGTCTCCTCTTGTTAGCCACAATGTCTTTTATGTATTTGGCATATTTTGGAATATCACGAATCGCATCTACCAACAAAATATTCAATTGAATCTGACTCAACATAGAGAGAAATTTGTTGAACATGCGATCGTCATTCTTTTTCTGCAATCTTTGTGGAAAAGGTGGTGGTGGCCTTGGAACATTCACAGGTGCTGAAATTGTATCATCTTTCCTTACTTCCTGTGTTGCTTTGGGAATCAATTCACCCTCAGGTACAGGCTTGTGTTTTCTCTTCTTTGGAACTTCTTCTAATTCCCTTCCAGTTCTAAGTGTAATTGCACTAACTTGCGGATTTTTCTCTGTATCACTTGGAAGAGCACATGCAGGCCTAGTATTTTGATTTGCAGCTAGTTGTCCTAATTGTCTTACAAGATTTCTAAAGTCCGTTCTGAGTTGTTGATTGTCTTGCAACAATTTTTTCAACAAATCATTTGTACTTTCTTCTGTTTGTTGTGGCGGCCTTTGAGGTTGATTAAAATTTCCTTGGGGTCTAAATTGATTTTGATTGGGTTGATTCCCACCCCAAGAGAAATTAGGATGATTCCTCCAAGTTGAGTTGTAAGTGTTCCCATATTGGGCTTGTTGATTCATCGGACCTCTGCTTTGGTGCCCCACATAATAAATAGATTCAGGATTCACGGGGCACATGTCACTCGTGTGATTGTCACCACACATTTCATAACAAACTGACATTTGTTGAATCTGCTGCATTGGTTGTGATGGTCCCATTGTCATTCTGGTCATTTGATTTGCCAATTTTGCTAAATCTGCTCTCATGGCAGAAATGTCATCCAGTTCAAGTAACCCTGCTTTCTGTTTCATTGCTCTCCTTGGTTCTCCTTCACCTTGCCAATTATGATCATTAGCAGTAAAGTTATTCAGCAGAAGTTGTATTTCACTGTATGGTTTTGCCATGCAACTACCTCCACAAGCTGAATCAAGATTCATTTTGGAAGTTTCGTCTAATCCATCAACAAAAGTATGGCCCAATACTTCATCAGTTTGACAATGATGAGGACAATCTCGAAGTAGTTTCTTGTATCTTTCCCAAGCTTGGCGAAGAGTTTCACCATCCCGTTGTTGAAACCCAAGAACCTGACTCCGCAAAAACTTTGTCTTTTTGGTGGGGAAAAACTTTATTAGAAATTTCTTTGCTAAATCATCCCAATTGTGGATTGAATTAGCTGGCTCTTTTTGCAACCATTCCCTAGCATCCCCCAATAATGAAAAGGGAAATAAGGTCAGCCTGACATAATCCTTGGAAACATTTGGATAATTGTAAGTATCCGTTATTTCCAAAAAATTTTGAATGTGCCTTTGTGGGTCTTCATGAGATAGACCAACATATTGCCCAGTGGACTGTATCAGCTGCACCATGTACTGTTTAAGCTCAAAGTGACCGGTGATTTCAGGCTTCACAATGGCCTGAGTCATATTAGCAAGGTTTGGCCTTGCTGCTTCTATCACCGCACGTTCTTGATTACCTGCCATCACTGTTGGCTGTGGTTGAACTTGAATGCCCAACTCTCTTTCTGTTCTGTTTTTAGCTTCCCACTCCTTCCTTGTTCTATGAATTGTTCGTTCAATTTTAGGATCAAAAGGGAAGAGGTTGTTTGTGCTTCTACTCATCCGCATTCAAGAGAAGAGCCTGCGCAACACAAACAAAGTAGATTGAAAATTTAGGTTTTTATTAACAGCTAATAAAATCTTAAAACAGTCAAGTAGCTAATTTCAATTCCCCGACAACGGCGCCAAAAACTTGTTGCAACCAAAACACTCACACAAGTGTACGCGATCGACAAGTAATATAGTAGTAAGTAAAGTATCGTTCCCACGAGGAATTGTGATCAACTTATCAACTGATGTAGACTCAAACAATTATCAATTCAAGCTAAATTATCACAAAATATATAAAGAACCAATTTATTATTTACTTAGTAATTAAACAATAATTCAATACAAAATTACTACACCAATTACACAATATTTTGATAACAATTTGGATAAATATATTCCCGGGTCATGGACTTGCTAGAAATTATGCTACTATTTTAGCTTAAAAAGGATTTATTGAATTATTCGGGTTATTGATTATATGGTTAATAATATTCATAAGAATCTTTCGAGTTCTTATGCATCTATTCAAGTTAAACTAATACCTATATGTCTATGGTATTAATATTAGCAAGAATGCATTTACAACTCCTATTTTTCAACCAAACAAGGCAATTAAGTATATGTCTATCTTAATTGTGAATTCTTCACCCGATGCCCGAGATTCAAAACTTGTTCTATTTGATTCTTTATGCAACCAAGAATTTCCTTTTTCAAGTTTAATTCAAGATTCGTAAATAATATTTCACTGTTAGCTACGCAGTAAAATAATTAGAAGCAGAATCAAATAAATAATCCATAACAATAAATTCAAGATCTTCAATCTAAGCTTCAAATAACATAATTATCTAACATCCATGACCCAAGAATACTAGAGTTTTTAGCTACTCATAATCATACAAAAATCAACAATAAAAGTTTTAAACATAATATAAACAAACAAATAGAAGAAAGTTTAGAAGAACTCTTTGAATCCTTGCTCCAAGATGTTGTTCTTCTTCTCCTTTCTTAGCTCCAAGATGAAGCTCCTTCTTCTTCTATGGCTTTTTCTACCTCAAAATATGATCTATCATCTCAATAATGGAGCTTTACTTTATGTAAGTTGAGTGGATCCTCTTAGATTTTCCATTTTGCCCCAAATAATTGATTTCCCGGAATGGACTAGCGCGGGAGCGCATGACCAGCGCACATCCCGCGCATATCGAGTTTCTTTCTGTCCAAATCACTGAACTAGCGCGGGAGCGCATGACCGGTGCATGACCCGCACTAGTGGGGTTTTCTCTTGTTAAGATGTTGCTGCTCAACTTTTCGTCATTTGACTCCATTTTTCACTTGATTACCATCATAAATCCTCATTTGTTTATTGAACTCCTGTGAGACATTAAAGTCATGATTAGATCCAATTTTTGCATTATTTGAACATTTACAATAGTAAACCATCCTTAAGTTGAGCTAAAACATAGGCTATATTAAACAATTTAGCCTATTATCACCCTCGCAAAGTTGAAAGTGCGTAGTTGCTTTAGGCGCGTTATTTTAATAATTAATCTCCTTAAACTCGGGTGTGCATTTCATGTGACCCAAATCCAAATCTTAACAACGTTAAATGAAATGTGTCTCGGACTGCGGGTGCATTTCATGTGGCATGGTCCAAAGACGTGTTTTAGATGACGTTGAAATCTTTCCTAAAATAATTAAAAGCGGTTTAAAGTTAAAATATACCATAGGCTAAAACATATGTTAAAATCAGATAATAGGTCAATAATAACATTTGAGTGACTGTGCTAAAATCACGGAACCCGGGAATGCCTAACACCTTCTCCCTGGTTAACAGAATTCCTTACCCGGATTTTTGTGTTCTCGGACTGTAAAATAGAGTCAACCTTTCCTCGATTCAGGATTTAAAACCGGTGACTTGGGACGCCATAAACTATCCCAAGTGGCGACTCTGAATTTCAAACAAATAATCCCATTTCGATTGTCACTTAAATTAGAAAAACTACCTCATACCCTTTGGGGTATGGAAAATGGAGGTGTGACATACTCCTTAGTTGAAGGAGTTGAAGGATCAGTTACAGGAATTGCTTGATAAGGGTTTTATTTGGCCCAATGTATTACCTTGGTGTGCTCTTGTCTTGTTTGTGAAGAAAAGGGATGGTTCTATGCGTATGTGTATTGATTATCGCCAGTTGAACAAGGTTACAATGAATAACCGTTATCATTTACCTCGTATTGATGATCTATTTGACCAGCTTCAAGGCGCATGGGTGTTTTCTAAGATTGATTTGTGCTCAAGTTACCATCAGTTGAAGATTGGGGAGACAGATATCCCGAAGACTGCTTTCAGGTCTCGGTATGGTCATTACGAGTTCCTTGTTAAGTCATTTGGGCTGACCAATGCCCCATCAGCCTTTATGCATTTGATGCATAGTATGTTCCGGTTGTATCTTGACTCGTTCGTCATTGCCTTTGTTGATGATATTCTGATGTATTCTCGGAGTCGGAAAGATCATGAGCAACACTTGAGGACTGTGCTTCAGACTTTGAGGGAGAAGAAGTTATATGCTAAGTTCTCGAAATGTGAGTTTTTTGGTTGGATTCAGTAGCATTCTTAGTCCACGTGGTATCGAGTGAGGGTATTCAGGTGGACCCGAAGAAGATAGATGCCATACAGAGTTGGCCCAAACCATCCTCAGCTACCAAGATCCATAGTTTCCTTGGCTTGGCGGGCTACTACTGTCGTTTTGTGGAGGGGTTTTCATCAATTACAACCCTTATGACTAGGTTGACCCAGAAGGGTGCTCCATTTCAGTGGACTGAGGAGTGTGAGATGAGCTTTCAGAAGCTCAAGACAGCTTTAACTACAACCCTAATTTTGATACTGCCTACAGGTTTGTGGTCTTATATGTGATGCCTCGAGGGTTGGCCTCGGAGCGGTGTTGATGCAGGACGGTAGGGTGATTGCCTACGCGTCGAGACAGTTGAAGATACATGAGAAGAATTACCCTATTCACGACCTTGAGTTAGCTGCCATTGTTCACGCCCTGAAGATTTGGCGTTATTATTTATACGGGGTTCACTGTGAGATTTATACTGACCATCGGAGCTTGCAGCACTTGTTCAAGCAAAAGGATCTAAATTTGCACCAGAGGAGGTGGTTAGAGTTGTTGAAGGACTATAATATCATTATTTTATATCACTCGGGCAAGGCTAATGTGGAGGCCGATAACTTGAGTCGTCGGGAAGAGAGTTTGGGTAGTTTAGCATATTTACCAGCATCAGAGAGGCCTATGGCAATGGATGTTCAGGCCTTGGCCAGCCAGTTTGTGAGATTAGATCTTTCGGAGCCCAGTCGGGTTCTAGCTTGCGTGGTTTCTCGGTCATACTTATTTGATCGTATCAGGGAGCGGCAGTATGATGATCCCCATTTTCTTGTCCTCAAGGACAAGGTTCAGCACGGTGATGCTAGAGATGTGCCTATTGGTGATGATGGGATATTAAAGATGCAGGGTCGGATTTGTGTACCCAATGTTGATGGGCTCCAAGAGTTGATTCTATAGGAGGCCCATAGTTCGCGGTATTCCATCCACCTGGGTGCCGCGAAGGTGTATCAGGATTTGAGACAGCACTATTGGTGGAGGTAGATGAAGAAAGATATAGTTGGATTCGTAGCTCGGTATCTCAACTGTCAGCAGGTGAAGTATGAGCACCAGAGACGGGCGGGTTGCTTCAGCAGATAGAGATTCCGGAGTGGAAGTGGGAGCGGATCACCATGGACTTTGTAGTTGGGCTCCCACGGACTTTGAGAAAATTCGATGCTATTTTGGTGATTGTGGATCGGCTGACCAAGTCAGATCACTTTATTCCTTTGTGTACTACGCATTCCTCGGAGCGGTTGGCGGAGATTTATATCTAGGAGATTGTTCATCTGCATGGTATTCCAGTGTCTGTCATTTCAGATAGAGGTACTCAGTTCACATCACGGTTCTGGAGGGCCGTTCAGCATGAGTTGGGTACTCAGGTGGAGTTGAGTACAGCATTTTACCCTCAAACAGACGGACAGTCCGAGCGCACTATTCAGATTCTTGAGGATATGCTCCGTGCATGTGATTGAGTTTGGAGGGTCTTGGGATCAGTTCTTGACATTGGTGGAGTTCTCTTATAACAACAGCTATCAGTCCAACATTCAAATGGCACCGTATGAGGCTTTATATGGGAGACAGTGTAGATCCCCGGTGGGTTGGTTTGAGCCGGGTGAGGCTAGATTATTGGGCACAGATTTAGTTCAGGATGCTTTGGAGAAGGTTAAGGTGATTCAGGATAGACTCCGTACAGCCTAGTCCAGACAAAAGAGTTACGCGGACCGTAAGGTTGGTGATGTTTTCTATATGGTTGGAGAGTGGGTTCTGCTTCGAGTTTCGCCTATGAAGGGCGTTATGAGATTTGGTAAGAAAGGAAAGTTGAGTCCGAGGTTTATTGGCCCTTTTGAGATATTGAGGCGTGTTGGGGAGGTTGCTTATGAGCTTGCCTTACCTCCCAGCTTGGCCAGAGTTCATCCGGTATTCCATGTTTCGATGCTCCGAAGGTATCACGGTGATTCGTCGCATGTGTTGGATTTCAGTTCAGTCCAGTTGGACAAGGATCTATCTTATGTTGAGGAGCCAGTGGCAATATTGGACAGGCAGGTTAGAAAGCTGATGTCAAAGAAGATTGCATTAGTAAAGGTTCATTGGCGGGGCCAGCCAGTCGAGGACGCGACCTGGGAGATCGAGCAGGATATGCGTCGCAGTTACCCTCATCTTTTTACTACTTCAGGTACATCTCTATGCTCGTTAACGAATGTTTAATTGTAGGAGGATGCGATGACCCGACCAATCGTCTTAAGAATTAACACCCTGATCCCCTATTAACTGCTTTCCCCGAGTTTATTTCTGTTATTTTGATTTGCTGGGATGTTCGGTTTTGATTTTCGGAGAGTTTTGGGACACTTAGTCCCTAAATGAGAGCTTAAGTATGGGAAAGTTGACCGTAGTCAGAACAGTGTGAAGACGACATCGGAATGGAAATCTGATGGTTCTGTTAGCTCAGTTGGGTGATTTCCGGATTAGGGGCGTGACCGGATTGTGTTTTGGAGGTCCGTAGCTAATTTAGGATTGAAATGCCGAAAGTTGAATTTTTGAAGTTTTCGGTCCGATAGTGAAATTTTGATCTAAGGGTCAAAATGGAATTCCGAAAGTTGGAGTAGCTTCGTAGTGTTGAATGTGACGTGCTCGCAAAATTTCAGGTCATTCGGACAAGATTTGATAGACTTTTTGATCGAAAGCACAATTTAAGAGTTCTTGGGGTTCTTAGGCTTGATTCCTATATTAAATTGGTGATTTGATGTTGTTGTGAGCATTCCGAAGTTTTGAACAAGTTTGAATGATGTCATGGGATGTGTTGGTACATTTGGTTTGAAGTCCCGGGGGCTCAGGTGAGTTCCGGGTAGGTTCCGGGATGTTTCAGGCCTAAAATCATAGCTGTTGCAGGTCCAGAGGAGTTGCAGACCTCTGAACCCACCAATGCGGTCCGCACAGTATTTTGTGCTCTGCCGTGGTAGGGGCTTTGCGGCCGCACAAAATCCAGTGCGGTCCGCGGTGAGGAAAGTTTCACTGGTCTGATTTCGGAAGCTTATATCTTTTGATCTACAAGGAATTTTGAGATGATTCAAAATGAAAGTTGTAGCCATTCGTGTCTAGTTTCCAGAAAGGTAAGGGAATCATAATTTGGACATCTGTAGAGAAAGTTATGGCTAAAATACAAAAGCTTGTCACTGCAGTCAAATCCACCGCGGACATCACTAGTTTTTGTGCGGTCAGCAGTGGTGGAAATCCGGGAGGTGCACTATAAATATGAGGTTTAGGGTTTTATTTCATATTTTGACCTAGAGAGCTCGAATTTTGGCGATTATTTGAAGGTTTTTCAAGAAAGTCATCGGGGTAAGTGATTCTAATTCGGATTTGGCTAAAGTACATGAATCTATCATTGAATTCATCATTTAATTCGTGATTTGGGATGGAATTTGGGAAAAAAATTGTGAAATCTTTCAAAAATGTAAAACAATGATTTGAAGGATCAAACAGTATCAGAATTGGATAATTTTGGTATGGTTAGACTCGTGAGGGTATGAGGATTTTGAAAATGTAAATTTTACTCGATTCTAAAACGTGGGGCCAGGGGGCATTTTGGTCATTTTACCTAATTTCGCGTATTAGCTTGGAATTTAATTATAGAATCAGTTACTTGAAGTGTTATTCACATTATGAAATTGAATAGATTTTGGCTATTTGGAGTCGAGTACTTGTGGCAAGAGCATGTTTTCGGATTAATTTTGAGCCGGTTCGAGGTAAGTGGCTTGTCTAACCTTGTGTGGGGACTTTCCCCTTAGAATTGGTATATTTGGTAATTGAAATGCCTTGTACGTGAGGTGAGGAGTGCATACTTGTGCTAATTGTTGGAAATCCAGTTTTCTTTAGGTAATTACTAGCATGTTTCCTTTCATGTTTCTATTACTTGCACTATTAAACTTGTTGTTATCTTAGGAAAGCATGTCTAAGTGACTTAATTGCTTTATTTGTTCAACCTGCTTTACTTGACTTCTGTGCAGCATGCTAGGATAGAATCACTTGTTGCCTTAATATGAAAATTTTTGTCATTTCTGTATATTTTTCTGTTGCTGCTGTGTATTTAGTTTGGGACTACGAATGTGGGATTCCGGTAGCTCCCCCTTATTTGGGACTATGGATGTGGGATTCCGGTAGATCCCCCTGCACAGTAGTATGGAACTACGGCAATGCACCAGGTAGATTCCCCCAATACTGGGTATTTACATTTGGGACTGCGGAACGGGATTCCGGTAGATCCCCGCGCACTATGAGTTAGACTACAGGATGGGACCCCGGGAGATCCATTAGATATGTACATATGGGACTACAGGACGGTATCCTGGGAGATCCCCGATTGTTATTATTGGTGCTGAGCTGTATTTCCTTTCCATGTTTACCTTGTTTCTGTATAGTTGTTGTTGTCCTATACATCCTATGTTATTTTACTGTCGTACTTATTTATATTGTACTGTTCTATACTGTTGATCTTTATATTTTATTTAACCTCAGTAAGGCCCTAACCTTCCTCGTCACTACCCAACCAAGGTTAGGCTTGACACTTACTGAGTACCGTTGTGGTGTACTCATGCCATTTCTGTGCATATTTTCATGTGCAGATCCAGGTACCTCTACTCAGGCCTACCATCCTTGAAGGAGGCGACTGCTCTAGAGACTTCGAGGGACATCTGCCGCATCCGCAGACCAAGAAGTCCCTTTCTATTCTAGATGTTAAACGTTGCCCCTTCTATATTTTTCTTTCTTGTTAGATATTCTACAGTTAGACTGTTAGATATTCCAAAGGCTTGTGTTTCCGTGAGTTTCCGGGTTTTGGGATAGTGTACTTGGTTTTGAGAATGTTATGTTGTATATGCCGAGCGACATTATAACTATTGCTTCCATTCAGTTATTTTGGATTTTTGATTATTTCTTCCGCAAGTTTCGTTTATGTTCTACATTTGTTAGGCTTACCTAGCCGTAGAGATTACGTGTCGTCATGATAGTTCACGAAGGGCGAACTGGGGTCGTGACACATGAGTATTGTAATAACTGAAAATTTTATATATACTGATTAACTCAAGAGTTTTAAATTTTAATTAAATAATAAGTGGGTCTAATTTATTATTACATCTATTGGGTGGATAATAAAGTAGTTGGGATAAAATATAGAGAAATTTTCATAAAACACTATCTTTTAGTGATAATTAGCTATCGATAAATATCATTTGCTATATTACGGATTGTAGATACGTTTTGTGTTGTTATAAGATGTATTAGATGTATTTAAGCTACTGTATTCATGAATACAGTAGCAAAAATAGGTGTGAATCAGGGAAGTCCAGCTAATCAGTTGTTGTATTCCAGTGTATTCGACTGTGTTCATGGCGTGAAACATGGGATTACAGCTGGACAGATTATTGTATTCGACTGTATTCACGGTGTGAAACAGGGGATTACACTGTTTTTAAACGGAAAGTGAATCAATTAACATAATAGGCTCCTAATATAACTCAACAAACTCAATTATAACACACAAATTTTGTATTTCCAGTTATAAAAAATATTCTCAACCGAAAAATACCCAAAAAATATAGCAATCTTTAGAGAAATTATATAATACCTCTGAATACATAAATTATATTAATTAAAAAACATATGAATACATTCATGGCATATAGACAATGAAATACATAGAATATAGCGGGATACATTGAAATATAATAAAAAAAAAGACAGTGAATACATTGAAAAACATGGAATACAGCGAGATACATTGAATTACAATGAAAAAAAACAATGAATACAGTGAAATACATAAAAATACATTGAAATATATTAACAGAAAATCAAGTTGCTCAGCCCCAAACTCGATCGTCTTTGTTCAAGAACAAACCCTAATTTCTGGCGGTCAAACACAAATTAGAAGAGAAGCATTTTTGCCAGTTTTTGTAGCTAAAGATCAGCCATTGTTATCATTCGTTGGTCTTATATTCAATTCACTTTTTCTGAACCGTTGTTTATATGCCTTTTTGGAGACGGACATATGTATTGTCTTTTCAGCGGCCTTCACAAATCGTGCTTATGGCGCCGAAAGAAGAGAAGAAGACTCGTCGTTCTCCTCTCGATTTCCCCATTGTGAGGTTCGGAACACATTAATTTTAGTTAAGTTATTTAACTTTACTTGCAGTTGTGTTCTTCTACCAACAAATTGCAAAGAAATTAGAACGGTTTTTCTTTTTTGGATAAAATAGCAGCTATTCAGAGTCTGCTTTTCCTGCTCTTGATTTTTCTATTGCAAAATTAGCACCAGCAGCCCAATTAATTTTAATCGCTCTATTTTCCCCATCACCAGCTTCTACTACTCTGATTTCTTTTTCTTTTGAATTTTCCACAGCTTTCTTGATCATCAATTCTTCACTGCAGATAAATTATGAAATTCTTCACTGAATCTCACATGGAATCCAGGCAAAATCACCGTTTGTAACTAATGGTAGGTGATGTGGTTGAGAGGAATTTTGAGATTGAGCATCGTGTTTTCAGAAAATGGGAGAAGAGAATGGCATGTATCAAAGTAGAGAGAGAAAGAAAATAGTGTAACTGAATAGTGTATTTAGTGGCTTAGGGTTAGGAGGTAACCAAAATTAGATATTTTGCTATAAACACTAAAAGGTATCTATAGAATATAATTTTTTTTAATGGTATTTATTTAAAATAAATAAGGTGTTAATCCTTGCTATAGGAGGTAAAAATTCCTAAAATATATAGTAAAAAGTTAGAGCTAGGCCCATATATATATATATTTATATATATATATATCTGGTAGCCCACATGAAAAGACCTAATATGCAGTGGTCTTAGTTAAATACAAACAAAGAAAAGAAAAGAGTACAAGAGAAATAAAGAATTTTAGTGGACCTTGGACGCCGAAAGACTGAAATTTGCGGTGAAGGAGAACAAAGCTGACAAACATGTTTTTAATTTTCATAGTAGTATATGATATTGATTTTTTGTACATAATTTATTCGGTAATAAGTATATCAATCGTTGAAAGACTAAGGAAATTACAATGATTGCTTGAAACTTGGTATAGAAAGCTATATTGCCATTGGGGGAAATAATAATTATCTAGTGATTGGATCCTAATAATTGTGTAATGATTGAATAGTAGTGAATTAGACATAATATACCTGGGATTTTAAAACTGATACAGAGAACAATTATTTACTCTTCAGTTCGTTCCCTTCCAATTTTAAATTAGGACCATGATGACTATGAGCTTTTAAAAATTAAGGGTGTGTTTGGTACGAATGAAAATATTTTTGGAAAAATATTTTTCAATTTTTTTATGTTTGATTGGCTTAAATATTTTGGAAAATATTTTCCTTATGAACTCATTTTCCTCCAATTAGAGGAAAATGTTTTCCTTATCAAGAGAAGGGAAAACATTTCCAAAACTCCTTCTCAACCTTCCCCACCCTCAACAACTCACCCCACCCCTGCCGAAAAAATTATTTTTTTTACTGTAATTTTTTTTTACAATTTTAAATTTCTGTTTTTTTATTTTTCTGCACCACTCACCCCAACCCCCTGCAAAAAAAAATTACTTTTTTTGTAATTTAAATTTCTATTTTTTTTTTGTTTTGCTGTCCCCTGTCCCCCCCCCCCCCTCCCAGAAAAAATATTTTTTAAATATATTTTTCTGTTTTAATTGTTTTATTTATCAGTTTAATGGTTTAAAATTTTACAGGTTCCAAAATTATGAGTTCAGAGATTTATGTGTTTGGAAGTTTACGGGTTCAAATTTCGCGGTTTTGAAAGTTTAGCAGTTCGAAAGTTTATGAAATTTGTGGGTTCAGAAGGTTGTTGGTTTGAAAGTTTATGGCTTCATGTTTATTATACCCTTTTATGTAAGATTATAAGTTTTCATGTGAAAACCCGGCCGGTGGATGTTGTATCCGTCACATAAAATATTTTATGTGGAGTTGTAAAGGATTTAATTCAAGGCAGTTCGAAAGTTTATGAAATTTCTGCTGCATTATGAAAATAACATACGTGAAAGAAACCTGCCATCAAGGCATATGCACCTATACAGGCGGAACACAGTGGGCAAGCCGGCAAGGCTGCTATAGATAACTATATATCCAAAACCGAAAGTCGTTAAGGCCACATACAACCCAACTAGATATACTGTCTACACACCTCTAATAGAAATATAACTGTACAAAGATGGGACTGAGCCACGTCATACCCATATATATATATACATAAATAGCTCCGGATCAAGTGGAGCACGCCAACTCTCCCTGATCAAGAATCCTAAGAATGGGAACCGTCAGCTTGCCTACCTGCACCCGCGGGCATTAAATGCAGGCCCCATGAAATAGGGCGTTAGTACGAAAAATGTACTGAGTATGTAAAGAATGAAAATAAGTACGTAAAAGACATATATGAAACATGGAATACAAAAATACCTTTAAATCTGAATAACTCTGTAAATTTTGAAACGTTTATAATATCATGCACATGCGTATAAATGTCGTGTCATGCATAGGTATGGGTGTACATAATATCATCAAGCCACTGAGGGCATCCCATCATATCGTCTCGGCCACTGTGGGCAACATCATCAACATATACCAGCTGATCAGGTGGTGGTGCGTATATAACGCCGTAACCTTTTTCCATATTCCATATACATATATTTACATATATACGCCATCTGGTAATGGGTCAATGCACATGTATAAATGGGTGAAATGCATGCGTATATAACGTCATCTGATCATGGGTCAATACACGTGTATGAAATGCATGAAAAATACGTAATAATCTCAATTTTTCTTCCGGATAAATTTTTCCAACTGCATATTATTCTGAGACCCATGAACAGAAGATAACAATAATTTTCATGGGGAATCAAAAATATAGACACTCCTACTATTTTTATGAATAGAGTAATTTATGAAAACCGTGCATTTGCTCGTTTCTTCAGTATCATATGGACCATGCCAAAAGAAAGAAGGAATGGCCTTAACATACCTATTCCTGGAACTACTTGAACGAATCTGCTTCTGCAAAATTTACACTGGATTTCCTTGAAATTGGACGAACTTTGCTTGGTTTTGAAATTTTGGACAAATTCTGATTCCAATTCTGTCTTTGAACTTTTTTTGTTGTTAAAGACAAAGTGTCTTTTTAAAAGTTACCAAGAATCAGAAAGGATTCTTTTACTTAAGTTAATCAAGTCTTGCTTTTAAAATGACTCATTCTAATGTGTCATTTTGGTGTCTTTACACGTTACAAGTTATGCCAACATTTATGACTATGAGTCATATGTTAGATGATGGCATACTTCCACGTGGGGATTAGGGGTGAGATATTTAAATTTTTATCCACTTATTAGTTAACTGGGTAATATTTTGTTATCTGGTAATTAATCTATTACCCGCATAATTTAAAAATTGTCTCAAATTACTTAAAATTCTATTTATTTTTTTTAAAAAACTCCATATATACTTTATATATTACACTACCGTGGTCATATGGTACCTTACATGGTATTAATTTATAATTATTGGATATTATCGCTCGACCCGTATTTTATTTCAAATTGACCACTTTCAATGAAATTCATTTTCTTTAATCCGTGTACCCCTTTATCCTTCATAACTCTTATTTATCGCTTGTTATAAATAGCGTAAGTACGTTAATGTCAAGATGATCTCATCCCCGGATCTACGTCGGTTAACTAAAAATGAAATTTTAACGTACGAAAATGCGAGATGTAACATCCTTCCCCTGTTAGAAACATTCATCCTCGAATGTTCAACTCCCCATAATCTGCATAACTTTGGCAGGGTCGCCTTTGTAACAACACTACTACCAATCCTCCTCGTATAAGCTTAATAACCCAATACCACACAGGACCACAATTATGAATAACGACGAAGGCCTTACATGACCAACGACAATAACCAGCATAAGATTTTATACACGTACCTTATGATTATAACGTCTCAGTCGGACCCTTCTCTGGAGGAGGAAATAGGTAGGGATATCTAGACTTCATGTTTTCCTCGGCCTCCCAAGTCATTTCTTCCATATTGTTATTTCTCCAAAGTACTTTCACTGAGGCTACCTCCTTATTCCGCAGCTTGTGGCTTTGTCGATATAGAATGCCAACCGAAATTTCCTCGTATGACAAGTCCTTTGTAATCTGTATATCATCCGTGGGCACCACTTGGGTAGGATCGCCAATGCACTTTCGTAACATAGATATGTGAAAAATCGGATGGACAGATTCCAATTTCGAGGGCAATTCTATCTCACAAGCTACTTGGTCCACTCTCTGAATGATCCTATAAGGCCCAATATACCAGGGGATAAGTTTGCCTTTTTCGACAAACCTCATCACACCCTTCATAGGTGATACCTTTAAGAATACCCGGTCATCAACCCCGAACTCTAAATCGCGTAGCCGCATGTCAGAATATGACTCCTGACTACTCTGACTGTCAATAGTCGATCCCGAATCAACTTTACTTTTTCTATGGCTCGCTGATACAGGTCTGGCCCGTGTAATCCAGATTCTCCAACATCCAACCACCCTATAGGCGACCTACACTTCTGTCCGTAAAGAGCTTCATATAGAGCCATCTGAATATTGGAATGGTAACTATTATTATATGCGAACTCAATAAGCGGCAGATGATCATCCCAGCTACCTTTGAAGTCTATTACACAATCTCGTAAAATATCCTCCAGTGTTTGAATAGTACGCTCAGCATGTCCGTCTGTTTGGGAATGAAATGTTGTACTAAGACTTATTTGAATCCCCAATTTCTTTTGGAAGGACCTCCAGAAGTTAGCTATAAATTGAGCCCCTCTATTCGAGATAATAGATACAAGGACACCATGCAGTCGTACTATCTCATTGATATAAAGCCTCGCATAATCTTCTGAGGAATATGTAGTCCTAACGGACAGAAAATTAGATGACTTTTTAAGCCTATCAACAATCACCCATATCGAATCAAACTTATGCTGGGTACGAGGTAAGCCTAAGATGAAGTCCATATTGATTGCTTCTCATTTCCAATTCGGAATCTCCATATCTTGCAATAACCCACCGGGTTTTTGATGCTCAATTTTTAACCTACTGACAGTTAGGATATTGAGCAATAACTCTGCTATATTCTTTTTCATTCCGTCCCACCAATACACTTCCCTGATATTATGATACATCTTTGTTTCTCCCGAATGGATAGAATAACAAGAATAGTGAGTTTCTCCCATAACCTGCCGACGCAACCCTGCAATATTAGGCACACACAATCGTCTTCGATATCTGAGGACTCCATATTGTGTAATTCCAAATGATGTCTTCTCCTTCTGAAGGGTGGTATCCCTATAATGAACTAACACAGGATCCTTGAACTGGTGTTCCTTTACTTCAGTTACTAATAGGGATGTTGTCGTATTCTGAAGAGTAATTCCAATGTCACCTGAGTCTAGTATCCGAACTCCAAGACTAGCTAGATGATGAACCTCATGGGCTATTACTCTCTTTTTTGGCTGTAAGTACGACATGCTACCCATAGATCTACGGCTGAGGGCGTCGGCTACTACATTCGCCTTCCCTGGATGGTATAAAATATCAACATCATAGTCTTTTAGTAGCTCCAACCATCTCCTTTGACGTAGATTCAATTACTTTTGCTTGAAGATGTAATGGAGGATCTTATGATCCGTATAGATATCAACATGAATGCCATACAAGTAGTGCATCTACATCTTTCATGCATGAATCACCGCAGTTGACTCTAAATCGTGGGTCGGGTAGTTCTTCTCGTGTTTTTCTTAGTTGTCCAGAAGCATAATCCACAACCTTACCATGTTGTATCAGCACACAACTCAATCCAACGCCTGAAGCATCACAATAGATAACATGACCATCGGTCCCTTCAGGGAGTGGTAGAACCGGTGCTGAAGTTAATCTGTCCTTCAATGCCCGGAAACTCCGTTTGCAAGGATCGGTCCATTTAAACTTAGTTCCCTTCTGAGTTAACTTACATGGGTATCCTAATCCTTTACAATTCAGGAAATTCCCCTTTAGGGGCCCAAACTTCATCCTTTATCCATTACAATTACTCACGTATCTCACTATTAGGGCAACATTTCATCTATTCTAAACGTTACTAGTCTTAGACTCCTTTGAGTTCATTCGAGCTATACTGGGCCTTCTATAACTTAGAGAAACCATCAGCTCTCTTTTGAACTTTTTCCCAAGGATTTATCCATTCTTGTTACCTTTTCAATCATATTTTCTTATCCTTCCTCCTATCTTCCTAAAACCTTGTCGCTCTACCATACTTTAGCTTTGCGACCTACACATATCTATTTATACTTATTCGTAACCTTTCTTCAAATTACTTGTATTATAAATTTCTTTATGTTATTCCGGAACATCAAGTAAGACACCACATACCACTTTGGTCAAAGGTGCTTAGAAGAGAAGAAAATTTTGTTACAAGTTTCTTGTAATAACCTGCCAAACGGAGAAGCTACGAACCTTCATCGGTGTTGTGGGTCTAGGAAAAGTCTTCTCTGCCTCAGTCTCTTATGTATCCACTCAGATGCCTTCACCCAAAATGATATGCCCAAGGAGAGCTACAGAGTTCAACCAGAATTCATGTTTAGAGAATCTTGCATACAACTTCTGTCACGACCCAAAATCCCAACCCGGTCGTGATGGCGCCTCTCGTGAGGACAAGGCCAGCCAATCAACAAAACAGTACATCTCTTTATAATTACTTAGCAGGAATAAGTCTAAATCATGGGCAATATAATCTTAAATGCGAAATAAACGTGATAGAACAAGGAAAACCATCCCAACTCAGCCCGAAATCGGGGTGTCACAAGTCATGAGCTACTACAGAGTTTACTAATATTTTACAAAGTCTGGAATTATCATAAATAACAAAGATAAGGGAGAAAACGGGGCTGCGGACGTCAACAGCTACCTCGTTACTCCTAGTCACCGCCTGGACTGGAAAGAATTAGCGCTCAGGAGCGAACTCAGCTCTGCCTGTATCTGCACACATGGTGCAGGGAGTAATGTGAGTACTCCGACCCAGTGAGTAATAAAAATAAATAACGACTGAAAACATGAAATCTCATAACGGCACAATATAGCGCTATCCCAAGCAGTAAAATCAGTTATACAGTAGAACAGTGAGTATCAGATAATTCTTCTTTTAAAACAGTAAAGACAAATAATTTCCACAGTAACGATAAATCAAAAGCTTTCCCCTCGGGCTCAATATGTAAATCTCAGTATAGTATCAGCCCCTCGGGCTCACTCCCAACTCACCAGCACATAACATCAGCCCCTCGGGCTCACTCCCAACTCACCAGCACACAACATCAGCCCCTCGGGCTCACTCCCAACTCACAACACACAAGCAACGGCCTCTCGGGCCCACTCCCAACTCACCTGGGTACCCTGCACTCACTGGGGGTGTGTACAGACTCCGGAGGGGCTCCTACAGCCCAAAAGCAATATCAATAGGCCTGAAAGCCTTCACACATCACACTCGAGGCCTGAAAGCCTCCTCACATAACACTCGAGGCCTGAAAGCCTCCTCATATAACACTCGAGGCCTGAAAGCCTCCTCAAATCACTCAACATATCCTCACGTATGGCCCTCGGCCTCAATCAGTCCAGAAAATAATCATAAGCCTCTTGGGCATCAGTAAAACAATAGTGCTCAGCTCAACAGTATTATAAATATCATTAAATCTCGAGTTGAGTATAAATGTAGCTGAGTTCACAAAATAATATAATTCAATTGGACTGAGTTCAAATAATATTTCAATTCGTGAGGAAAATAGTGATGTAAATTCACAAAAGATTTCAGATAATTGGCACGAAGCCCAAATATGGCAATAAGCCCCAATCATAGTGAAAAAAAATAAATCTTTATCAATTACGCGGTAAAAATATCAACAGGGATGGACCAAGTCACAATCCCCAATAGTAAATGACCCCGCGCTCGTCATACAACGCGTGTCTCATCTCAACATAGCAGTATGTTGTGCAATCCGGGGTTTCAAACCCTGAGTACATCATTTAAAATCATTACTCACCTTGAACCGGTGAAATCTATAGATTGCGACGCCTTTGCCCCTCAAATCAGCCTCCACGCGCGTCGAATCTAACAAAAATCAGAGCGAATACATCACAATATGCTAAGGGAACAATACCCAATCGAAAATACTCGAAAAACGCTAAAACTCACGAAGTTGGCAAAACCCGAGCCCCGGGCTCACTTCTTGAAAAATTACGAAAGTCACATCACCGGATTCCTCGTCTCGCCATGAGTCCGTACATATAAAATTTACCAAAATCGGAGTTCAAATGTCCCCTCAAATCTTCAAATCTTATTTTCAAATCCCTAGGTCCAAAATCCCAATTTACACCTCAAAAACATGTAATCTAGTCGGATTATTCGATGATAATTCAATATTATGGAGTAGAAATAATCACAAGTGACTTACCTCAAGATTTCTCATGATTTCTTGCTCAAAAATCGCCCCAAACCGTGTTATTTCGCAAGAAAATAGGTAAAAAAAACGAGCAGAAACGCAGCAGCTTTTAATAAGCAAATCTGGTCGCTAAAGACCCAAATCTAGTCGCTAAAGGTGCTAATATGGTCGCTAAACCAGCACTCTTTAATTTCACTAAAAAGGCTCTAACTCCTTCATACGAACTCGGAATTAGACGATTCTTGTTCCAATGAGTTACAAATAATAATATGAACACAACCCTTTAATCGAAACTCAATTCGGAGCTCATTTGCCCAGTGCGATATCCATTTCGCTCGTTAAACAATTACTTATATTTCGCGTCAAAAACCCAATCGCGACTTGATGAAATTAGACCAAAATTTCCAGATCAGTCCAATAATTCATTATCAAAATTCCGGAAGTCTCGGAATCAAATATGGATCTCTAGAACTAAAAATGAACCTTTAGATCATTACATTTATGCTCAAAACGGCAAAAATCTTCCAAAAACTCTTCCAAAATTTGTCCGAACCTCATGGGATCCCAACAAAGTATACTAACAAGTCCCATAATATGACAAAAACTTAGTTGTTTCTTCGAATCACCAAAAACAACGCAAAAATACTAAATTCACCACGGATTCAAGCCTATGAACTTTGAAACTTCAAATTTTCATATCCGATGTCGAAACACGTCAAACTAGTCCGAATGATCTCAAATTTTGCAGACAAGTCCAAAATGACATAACGAAGCTACAACAACTCTCGGAATTCCATTCCGAGCCTCGGATCAAAATCTTACCTATCAACCGGAATTCGCCAAAATACTAACTTTGCCGATTCAAGCTTAATTCTACACCGGTCATCACAAAAATATTCCGGACACACTCCTAAGTCCCAAATCACCTAACAAAGCTATCTGAACCATAAAATTCTCATTTCGAGTGCTCTAACATATAAGTCAATATCCGGTTGACTTTTCCAACTTAAGCTTCCTTAAAAGAGACTAAGTGTCTCAAACCTTACCAAAATCATTCAGGAATGACTTCAAATTTTGCACACAAGTCACATTCGACATTACGGACTTGCACCAACTTTCGGAATCGCATTCCGACCCCGATATCAAAATTTCCACTTCCGGTCGAATTTTCTCAAAAACCTTCAAATTTCTATATTTAGCCAAACGGCTCCAAAATGACCTACGGACCACCGAATTCACTTCCGATCGCGCTCCCAAATCCAGAATCACCATACGGAGCTACTCCCAGTCTCGGAATTCTAAACGGACATCAATAACATTGAAATGCATTTTAAGCTAAACTGATGCAATTTCTTCTAAAATGCTATCTTCCACAATAGGCGCCAAAACGCTCCCGGGTTATCCAAAACCCGATCCGGGCATACGCCCAAGTCTAAAATCATCATACGAACCTACTAGAACCTTCGGATCCCAATTCCGAGGTTGTTTACTCAAAATTCCAATCCTAGTTCATTTCTTCAATTTTAAGCTTTCAAAATGAGAATTTCCATTTAGATTTGACTCCAAACTTCCTGAATTTTAGTTCTGACCATACACACAAGTCAATATACCTGAGATGAAGCTGCTCATGTCCTCAAACTGCTAAATGACGCGCCGGAGCTCAAAACGACCGATCGGGTCGTTACAATCTCCCCCACTTAAACATACGCTCGTCCTCGAACGTGCTGAGAACTACACTGAAGTAGTCTGAAATCACTTGTTTAACACCTCATGCACCTTCCCGTGATACCACTACTCAGTTGAGCACATTAGCTCGATAACTCTGTAGATATACTCCCTTATTCAAGCAAATAAGCCATTAGGTCCAATTCCAACATCCTGAATTTCCTACCAAGCCTGTTTCCATCATACGACCACCATATCAATCTCCACACGCTGTACCCAAACATGGCTGCATAACTTTGCTGAATTCACACTTTGCATCACTTTACTCATAGGACCACAATAACATTCTTTTAAGATAATAGTCGAAATTCCACAAATCTGATGCTCCCATTGCATCTCATGACCTACATAAGTCTTGCTCTAGTTTTTACAACACTGATACGACTGAAGAGATGTGCCGAAATTCATAATCAATTGTTGAATCAACAATTCATTGGATCTATACTCCTGACAAGTTCCATTACCTTGTCTCAAACCAAAGAATGATCTTTGCTCTATAATATACTTCATATAATCAGTTTGCACTGACCCCAAATCTAGTAACCTCGTCTCACCCAGTACGAACTGCTCAGGCAATAAGTCACCTCGGACATAATCAAAAATCCCACAAGATGCCACAATGTGCCAGTGGGCTACCAATTCGAACGCGATACAAAAGGAAGGCGAACTTTGGGAGGAACTACTCAACTCGCACACTAACATGGCCTTCCTCAGAAAACAGGGAAACAGAACACATAAAAGCAAATATGGGCACTGAACTGAACATCACACTGTTGCGGCGCGCAACCCGATCCAAACAACATACCCATAGCGGCGTGCCACCCGATCCACATATAGAACTCACATAAGGAGATACACGCCGAGCTGAATAGCTCACCACATCCAAATACCGAATATCGGTCATAAACACACTAAGGTGCATAATACCATTCCCAAGGAAACATATAGCGTTATAGGCTATAACTCAAGCACAACTGAGGTGCGATACATGATCTAAGTCTCAAGATCCATCCTGCTCATATAACATCACCGCTGAGCGGAACCTCAACACATAAGGAATTTACCAAGCCGTCTCACAACTCATACATCGCAATATATCTTTACATGAATTATCTGACCACGAAATAAGACCGCGACTATCCTTCCATAAAGAGCGCATTGCTGAAATAAACACAACTGGCCTGACGTAAGGCTCACTTCCACATTTAAATCTATCCCCCGACTTCAAGTCGATCCTGATCGTGCCAAGCTAGGCCAATAATATTTCACAGGTCTATAACCCAATAAGCAGAGTGCCCTCCAGGCATAAATTCTCAAATGGATGATATTACCAAAATTCTCATACTTGGTTTAAATTTCTAATTAATCAAGTGACTATATGTCACAGTTATACAATCTTCCTGTGGGACAAGCTCCCACCATCTTCCGAAATAATTAACGGGTTCGCACATTCAAACCACCGGCTGCACTAACGCTGAAAAGTGATCAAGAATCCCTAACCAGGATGCAAAGCCTTTCTCACAGAACACCGGTCTCAGGTGATACTGACATCAATACCCATCTTACTCAAAACACTGGAACTCCTTTCCTGCTCATCCGAGCTTGTGACATCACAATCATTGACCAAACTGCGACCTTGGTCCTTACTTCAAATTCCATACCACTCACTGCACCTTACGTGCCGATATACGATAGACATGATTTCCATCACAACTATGGAACCACCGATAGGCTAATATTTCATCACATAAGACTTTCCATTTAACTTACTTCGGGAGAACTATAGCAACATACAGGCGAATTCTCATAACCGTCGAATATGCCAATATCTAAGTAGTGGTCCAAGCCACCATAACCTTTCCGGGATTGGCCTCCACATAACAAGCCATAACAGAAGAATGCTTCTGAACAAAATCAATTACGGTGGCCGACAAGCCTCACACGTACCGCCACAAATCACTTGCATAACTTGCTCACGCTGAAGAAACTGATCACTGACACCAATATGCTAATTCAACTATGGCTAATCAACCTACCTCCTTCCAATTTACCCTTAATTGCCTTGGAAATAATATTTCTCCATTCAACACATAACATACTCCATCTGCACTCCTCCGGAGTGACCTTGAATCACGAGACCATGTTGTCTCAAATCCCACGAACCATTTCATATCTCCCAAATGCTACACCGCAAGTCAAAATATTATAGAACATTTTGGGCACCTTCTCATAAGCTGCTACAAAGCTTGATTCTTATCTGTATCTATAATGTCGACATCATTAGGCACCACACTTTGCCCTTTGAATTCATGAGGACCGTTACTGAGAGCCACCCGCTCTGACTTGTCCCCGAATGCAACCACTCCACTGAATTTTATAACATATGAATACCCTCTCTATGAAGCACCCAGCGGGATCACTTCCCTCGAAGCCTGCACCTATACAAGGCATAAATCATGAATCTTCCCTCAAGTCTGAACATGAGCCAATAAGGCTAACCATAACATACATTCAACAATTCATTTACTCAAATTACCACTCATGGTCCTTTTCCGTAGCCGCAATAACCCATCAATACGCTAATAACCAGAATTCACGCAGGTAATTAACCATGCAACCCAATCCTAAGCGGTGGGACTCTGCCACTTAGCTCAAAGCCACTATTACACGACTTTCGAACACATTAGAACCATTCTCTCAAGTCATTTACTCTTATTCAAAATGCAATTCACCTGATCCAAGGAACATAACCACACGTGCCTCATTAGCACTCTGACACCACAGGGTATGACCTCATTCCAGTACAACCAAGCATCTTCCTACTCCATGCACCGAGCATTCTTTACCAACGACAGCTTAATACATATTGTGATTCTCACACATCTATAAAGCACCATGTAGCCTTTGTCCAAGTTTTCCCTCACTCGTGCCATCTTCGGACCAATTTCCGTAACCAGAGCTGATTCGCCAGCATGCCTCGAACCGAAACCAACATAGCACATGACCGCACAATTATCTAATCAATAGCAAACTCCCCAACTTGGCTCGAAGCCATAGATCACAACACATATACACTATTGCTGCCGTAATACCATGGTGATATTAAACTCACTCCTTCATTCACTCACACAATAGTTAAGCCCACTTATTAGGCGACAATTTTTTTTTTTTACTAAGTCCCAAATTTTTCAAAAATTTCGGCAGAGTTTCCTTTGTAATTGGGCCTATCCACCTGCCAGAGAATCACCAAAACCATCCTAACAACACATCCACAACTTGACAAAGCATCACAATGAAAAATCAAACACTTAATAGTCCACCTATCATCCAACAGGTCTCCATCGTCACTTCCAAGTCATATAGATACATCTCGCAGTTGTAACATACTCATCACGTAGCTATCCATCCATCATTCCCACTAATAGGGACAATACCGAACAATATAAGTTCAAAACACTTGCTCACATAATCAGCACCCCGGTGCTCAAGCCATAGGCAATGATCCGGCCTCAAGTCCTCCCGACTGGCCTAACATCAAACTCACAGAGATTACACCTCGCCCATCGATCGGGGAATTACAAGCCATCAAGGCACATCTAATACTGAGCATTCGTTCACGCATACGAATATGTGGAATGAACTGTAAAAGTTACTTTTTCAAGCTGAATAAAGGAGGCACGATTAATAATTCAAGAATATGAAGTTTTTCCTAAAGGTTCTGCAGCCTCCCGAGGATAAGTACAGACGTCTCCGTACCGATCCGCGAGACTCTACTAAACTAGCTCATGACTCGCGAGACCTAGTAACCTAGGCTCTGATACCAACTTGTCACGACCCAAAATCCCAACCCGGTCGTGATGGCGCCTCTCGTGAGGACAAGGCCAGCCAATCAACAAAACAGTACATCTCTTTATAATTACTTAGCAGGAATAAGTCTAAATCATGGGCAATATAATCTTAAATGCGAAATAAACGTGATAGAACAAGGAAAACCATCCCAACTCAGCCCGAAATCGGGGTGTCACAAGTCATGAGCTACTACAGAGTTTACTAATATTTTACAAAGTCTGGAATTATCATAAATAACAAAGATAAGGGAGAAAACGGGGCTGCGGACGTCAACAGCTACCTCGTTACTCCTAGTCACCGCCTGGTCTGGAAAGAATCAGCGCTCAGGAGCGAACTCAGCTCTGCCTGTATCTGCACACATGGTGCAGGGAGTAATGTGAGTACTCCAACCCAGTGAGTAATAAAAATAAATAACGACTGAAAATATGAAATCTCATAACGGCACAATATAGCGTTATCTCAAGCAGTAAAATCAGTTATACAGTAGAACAGTGAGTATCAGATAATTCTTCTTTTAAAACAGTAAAGACAAATAATTTCCACAGTAACGATAAATCAAAAGCTTGCCCCTCGGGCTCAATATGTAAATCTCAGTATAGTATCAGCCCCTCGGGCTCACTCCCAACTCACCAGCACACAACATCAGCCCCTCGGGCTCACTCCCAACTCACCAGCACACAACATCAGCCCCTCGGGCTCACTCCCAACTCACCACACACAAGCAACGGCCTCTCGGGCCCACTCCCAACTCACCTGGGTACCCTGCGCTCACTGGGGGTGTGTACAGACTCCGGAGGGGCTCCTACAGCCCAAGCGCAATATCAATAGGCCTGAAAGCCTTCACACATCACACTCGAGGCCTGAAAGCCTCCTCACATAACACTCGAGGCCTGAAAGCCTCCTCATATAACACTCGAGGCCTGAAAGCCTCCTCACATCACTCAATATATCCTCACGTATGACCCTCGACCTCAATCAGTACAGAAAATAATCATAAGCCTCTTGGGCATCAGTAAAACAATAGTGCTCAGCTCAACAGTATTATAAATATCATTAAATCTCGAGTTGAGTATAAATGTAGCTGAGTTCACAAAATAATATAATTCAATTGGACTGAGTTCAAATAATATTTCAATTTGTGAGGAAAATAGTGATGTAAATTCACAAAAGATTTCAGATAATTGGCACGAAGCCCAAATATGGCAATAAGCCCAATCATAGTGAAAAACAATAAATCTTTATCAATTACGCGGTAAAAATATCAACTGGGATGGACCAAGTCACAATCCCCAATAGTAAATGACCCCGCGCTCGTCATACAACGCGTGTCTCATCTCAACATAGCAGTATGTTGTGCAATCCGGGGTTTCAAACCCTCAGTGCATCATTTAAAATCATTACTCACCTCGAACCGGTGAAATCTATAGCTTGCAACGCCTTTGCCCCTCAAATCGGCCTCCACGCGCGTTGAATCTAACCAAAATCAGAGCGAATACATCACAATATGCTAAGGGAACAATACCCAATCGAAAATACTCGAAAAACGCTAAAAATTACGAAGTTGGCAAAACCCGAGCCCCGGGCTCACTTCTCGAAAAATTACGAAAGTCACATCACCGGATTCCTCGTCTCGCCACGAGTCCGTACATATAAAATTTACCAAAATCGGAGTTTAAATGACCCCTCAAATCTTCAAATCTTATTTTCAAATCCCTAGGTCCAAAATCCCCAATTTACACCTCAAAAACATGTAATCTAGTCGGATTATTCGAAGATAATTCAATATTATGGAGTAGAAATAATCACAAGTGACTTACCTCAAGATTTCTCATGATTTCTTGCTCAAAAATCGCCCCAAACCGTGTTATTTCGCAAGAAAATAGGTAAAAAAAAATGAGCAGAAACGCAGCAGCTTTTAATAAGCAAATCTGGTCGCTAAAGACCCAAATCTGGTCGCTAAAGGTGCTAATCTGGTCGCTAAAAGTGCCACACCAGACCTGATGCACCAGCACTCTTTAATTTCACTAAAAAAGCTCTAACTCCTTCATACGAACTCGGAATTAGATGATTCTTGTTCCTATGAGTCACAAATAATAATACGAACACAACCCTTAAATCGAAACTCAATTCGGAGCTCATTTGCCCAGTGCGATATCCATTTCGCTCGTTAAACAATTACTCATGTTTCGCGTCAAAAACCAATCGCGACTTGATGAAATTAGACCAAAATTTCCAGATCAGTCCTATAATTCATTATAAAATTTTGGAAGTTTCAGAATCAAATTTGGATCTCTAGAACTAAAAATGAACCTTTAGATCATTACATTTATGCTCAAAACGACAAAAATCTTCCAAAAACTCTTCCAAAATTTGTCCGAGCCTCATGGGATCCCAACAAAGTATACTAACAAGTCCCATAATATGACAAAAACTTAGTTGTTTCTTCGAATCACCAAAAACAATGCAAAAATACTAAATTCACCTCGAATTCAAGCCTATGAACTTTGAAACTTCTAATTTTCACATCTGATATCGAAACACGTCAAAACTAGTCCGAATGATCTCAAATTTTACAGACAAGTCTAAAATGATATAACGAAGTTATAGCAACTCTCAGAATTCCATTCCGAGCCTCGGATCAAAATCTTACCTATCAACCGGAATTCGCCAAAATACTAACTTTGCCGATTCAAGCTTAATTCTACACCAGTCATCACAAAAATATTTCGGACACACTCCTAAGTCCCAAATCACCTAACAAAGCTATCCGAACCATAAAATTCGCATTTCGAGTGCTCTAACACATAAGTCAATATCCGGTTGACTTTTCCAACTTAAGCTTCCTTAAAAGAGACTAAGTGTCTCAAACCTTACCAAAATTATTCAGGAATGACTTCAAATTTTGCACACAAGTCACATTCGACATTACGGATTTGCCCCAACTTTCGGAATCGCATTCCGACCCCGATATCAAAATTTCCACTTCCGGTCGAATGTTCTCAAAAACCTTCAAATTTCTATATTTAGCCAAACGGCTCCAAAATGGCCTACGGACCTCCGAATTCACTTCCGATCGCGCTCCCAAATCCAGAATCACCTTACGGAGCTACTCCCAGTCTCGGAATTCCAAACGGACATCAGTGACACTGAAATGCATTTTAAGCCAAACTGATGCAATTTCTTCTAAAATGCTATCTTCCACAATAGGCGCCAAAACGCTCCCGGGTTATCCAAAACCCAATCCGGGCATACGCCCAAGTCCGAAATCATCATACAAACCTGCTGGAACCTTCGGATCCCAATTCCGAGGTCGTTTACTCAAAATTCCAATCCTAGTTCATTTCTTCAATTTTAAGCTTTCAAAATGAGAATTTCCATTTAGATTTGACTCAAAACTTTCTAAATTTTAATTCTGACCATACACACAAGTCAATATACCTGAGATGAAGCTGATCATGTCCTCAAACTACTGAATGACGCATCGGAGCTCAAAATGACCGATCGGGTCGTTACAACTTCCTTTTTGTAGAACTCTGAGCACAGTACGCAAGTGATCTGCATGCTTAGCCTCTGATCGAGAATATACCAATATATATCGCCAATAAATACAATTACAAATAGATCTTAAAAAGAGCCTGAAAACACGGTTCATCAAATCCATAAATACTGCTGGGGTATTGGTCAAACTGAACGACATAACATGAAACTAAAGGTGCCCGTATCCGGTCCTGAATATTGTCTTCGGAATATCTTCCTCTTTAACCCTTACCTGATGGTACCCGGTCCTCAAGTCTATCTTTGAAAAACACTTGGCACCTTGTAACTGATCAATAAATCCTCAATCCTCGGGAGCAGGTACCTATTCTTGATCATCACCTTATTCAACTGCCTATAATTAGTACACAATCGTAAGGAATCATCCTCCTTTCTCACAAACAATACAGGTGCTCCCCACGGTGACGTACTAGATCTGATAAAACCTTTTTCCAAGCAAGCCCCCTAGTTGTTCCTTTAACTCGTTCAGCTCTTCAGGGGCCATTCTATAGGGGAATAGATATTGGATGAATATCTAGTAGTAGTAGGTCAATGACAAACTCAATTTCTCGCTCTGGCGAAAGACCTGGAAGCTCATCGGGAAACTCATTATCTACAAGAAAGGACTAAATGGTTGGTAATTTTAATTCCATATCCCAAACCCGAACTAAGTGATAAATATATTCCTTTATGATCATCTTCCTTGCCTTAAGATATGAGAAAAAATTACCTCTTGGCAATGCGGTATTACCTTTCCATTAAAACAGGCTCTCCTGGAAGCTGAAATCAAACCATTTTTGATCTACACTTGATGTTAACATAACAAAAGGCCAATCAATCCACACCTTTATAATATCAAGTCCTTCCCAACCGAACACCACGTATCTTATCCTTATTCATTATCAAATCTATCACGGGCCATTTTGGGTCACGTCTATATATATAAGTAACAATATTAAAACATAACTTGTATAACTAATTTACAAAAAGGTTTATATATATAGGGGTCGATTAGGCCGTAGACATATCATACACAAAACTATATATAGGATAATGTCTGCAAAATCTCTAAGTAGGCATAACCATAATATATACAAGTCGGGGTGGGGCTCCTTACGTTCTCATAAAACAACCTAACACATTTAAAACCTTGACTTGGTAATATTCTAAGAAGAGGTGGAACTCACCAACCAAAAACTGACACTTGGAGGGAGTCTATAGTAGAGGGTCCTTGCCTCATCCTATATAAGAACCTCGATCGGACACACTTCGAAGCGGAATCTTCATGTTCTTATTAGTTACCTTCCTCCTCTTGGCCTGACTACTATCTTCTTCCTTTGCGTATCCCATAACATACACCGACAAACCTTGATTGACAGACTCCCATGACTGTGGACTATCTGGAACCTCAGAAGAGCTGGTGTCCTCAAATACCTTAACAAGTTTTGAGCTTGAGGGAATCCCGGATGTGCCAATCCATGCACTACTCCCCTCATACCTTGATCAACGAGCTGTGAAACTAAGGGCCTTGGTGAGGTCGGAACTCCTCTAACCCCATCTACTGCCGGAGTAGTCGAAACAGCTCGAACGGATGACTCATATGGATCCTCCTCAATAGAACCCATGATCTCCGATGGGTCTGAATCTATAGTATAACTTATCTCTCTTGCTAACACTTTCGTAGCCTTCTGACCCGTGCTAGTGGTTGTAGTCTTCGGAGGCAACACTGAAAATATAACATATCGTTAGGAACATGAATGCTTATATCGCACGATCTAAGATAAGAAGAGAGGATAACATCCTATATGTCCTGTAGCCTCCAGTTTATAAGTGTGGTGCATGACACACCCATAAAAAAGACTCAAATAGACACGGTCTGTAGACAACCCTAGGACAGAACTGCTCTGATACCACTTTTATCACGACCCAAACTGATGGATCGCGACGGGTGCCTGAGTCCTACCTGCCAAACACCTCTAAGCATGTGTCTAAGATATGAACCTGAATAACATCTACTGCATTATGAAAATACCATACGTGAAAGAAACCTGCCATCAAGGCATATGCACGTATACAGGCAGAATACAGTGGGCGAGCCGGCAAGGCTGCTATAGACAACTATATATCCAAAACTGAAAGCCGTCAAGGCCACATATAACCCAACTAGACATACTATCTACAGACCTCTAGTAGAAACATAACTGTACAAAGACGGGACTGAGCCACATCATACCCATATATATATATATATATATATATATATATATATATATATATATATATATATATATATATATATATATATATATATATATATATATATATATATATATATGTGTATAAACATATCGTACTAAAAAAAGCTGCTCCGGATCAAGTGGAGCACGCAACTCTCCTTGATCAAGAATCCTAAGAAGGGGGGCCATCAACTTGCCTACTTGCACCCGCGGGCATGAAACGGAGGCCCCGTGAAATAGGTTGTCAGTACGAAAAATGTACTGAGTATGTAAGGCATGAAAATAAGTACGTAAAAGACATAGATGAAACATGAAATACAGAAATACCTTTAAATCTGAATAACTCTGTAAATTTTGAAACGTTTATAATATCAAGAACATGTGTATAAATGTCGTGCCATGCATAGGTATGGATGTACATAATATCATCAAGCCACTAAGGGCATCCCATCATATCGTCTCGGCCACTGTGGGCAACATCATCAACATATACCAACTGATCAGGTAGTGGTGCGTATATAACGCCGTAACCTTTTCCCATATCTCATATACATATATTTACATATATACGTGGATATAACGCCATCTGGTCATGGGTCAATGCACATGTATGAAATGCATGAAAAATACGTAATAATCTCAATATTTCTTCCAGATAAATTTTTCCAACTGCGTATTATTCTGAGACCCATGAACAGAAGATAATAATAATTTTCATGGGGAATCAAAAATATAGACATCCCTACTATTTCTATGAATAGAGTAATTTATGAAAACCGTGTATTTGCTCGTTTCTTCAGTATCATATGGACCATGCCAAAAGAAAGAAGGGATGAACTTAACATACCTATTCCTGGAATTACTTGAACGAATTTGCTTCTGCGAAATTTATACTGGATTTCCTTGAAATTGGACGAACTTCGCTTGGTTTTGAAATTTTGGACAAATTCTGATTCCAATTCTGTCAACGTTTTTGTTCTTAAAGACAATGTGTCTTTTTAAAAGTTACCAAGAATCAGAAAGGATTCTTTTACTTAAGTTAATCAAGTCTTGCTTTCAAAATGACTCATTCTAATGAGTCATTTTGGTGTCTTTATACGTTACAAGTTATGCCAACATTTATGACTATGATTCATATGTTAGATGATGGCATACTACCACGTGGGGAGTAGGGGTGAGATATTTAAATTTTTATCCACTTATTAGTTAACCGGGTAATATTTTATTACCCAATAATTAATCTAGTACCCGCATAATTTAAAAATTATCTCAAATTACTTAAAATTCTATTTATTTTTTTAAAAACTCCATATATACTTTATATATTACACTACCGTGGTCATATGGTACCTTGCATGGTACTAATTTATAATTATCTGATATTATCGCTTGACCCGTATTTTATTTCAAATTGACCACTTTCAACGAAACTCATTTTCTTTAATCCGTGTACTCTTTTATCCTTCATAACTCCTATTTATCGCTTGTTATAAATAGCATAAGTACATTAATGTCAAGATGATATCATCTCCGAGTCTACGTCGGTTAACTAAAAACGAAATTTTAACGTACAAAAATGTGAGATGTAACACATAAACAGTGAATTAATACCATTAATCTATTTTAGTTGTGTTTTGTCCATAATCACAGTGTTATATTAATAAAAACTTGACTGTTTTGTATGATATTAGTTTTGTAATTTTGGATTAATATACAAAATTATGAACAGTTGCGTTTTTGACTAGTGAAAAACATAGTATTTTTATAATTATGTCGAAACACGTTTTTATTAAATAAATAAAAAATTAATTTGAGTTCTGAAATCATGTGTTAACATACATCAATATATTATATGATTTGAACAAGTCAAAATAATTAAAAACCCTTAAAACGCCTGTCGACGCCCCCTTTTTCTACCTTTGGAGTCGAAATCGGGTGTACGACATTGGGAAGGACAACTCTATTCCCTTTCGAGAATTGGGTTTTGAAGTTTTGAAGAGTCGTCACCTAATAATTATAGTGCATTAGGACACTTTAAGAGAGGTTTTAGATGAAGAGACCAGAGATTAGGGTAAGGGCTAGAAATTATCCCGAGGGGAAGGTGCTAGGCACCCCTCAGGATCCACTAGTGTGGTTCCCGGCCATGCTACAATTGTGACTTTAAGAAGACAAGTAGAAAAATAAAGTAAAGGGCTTCACATAGCTTTGCAAACAGGTTTAAGAGTTGAAGAAGTAGAGAGTTTAGAAAATTAGTTTAAAAAGAAAACTTAAAAAAATTAACAAGTAAATGGGAAAGGGGTTCCTAAGTTTACCGATAATATGGATCACTTCAATACAATATCCAACAATCACTCCTCAAAAGAGGGGTCGCACGTGATATTGGCGCACCGGTCATCATATTCATATTCTACCCTTCCCACCCCGTTAAGGTATTAAAGCGCGGATGGTATCGTTACTTATTGCATGCTAGTACCCGTCCCAATCCTATCAATCCCAAAGGCATTTGGGACTACTAATCCTAAAGGGAAAGAGAGTTTGGGGCCTTTTGAGAGTTTCAAAGGATAAAATACTAAGGCGACATTCAAAACACGTAATACAAATATGGGAAAACATGTAAGCAAATAGGGCTCGAGTAAGCCTCCTTAAATCAAATAAGGGCATATAGTTTAGCATGTCTTGCACGTACTGGTTTGGTCTGGACTAATTAAAGCAACAAGCAGACTGGTCCAGCACATATTTTTAGACAAGAAGTCCGCATTAGGTTCGCTCGAATGCAGTTGCCTAAAACTGATCCAATTAATTAATCAACCTTTTGTCTATGTGTTGAATAGAACTACTGATTTCGAAAATAAACTGATAAAAGAGTTGCCAGTTTTTGACAGAGTAAAAATAAGGTTCAAAAAAGGTGCAGATTTACTATAGAAAACGTTTACCAACTTTGACAAGGTTTATCAGATTTATCAGGAAAGAGATCGGTTTCAGAATGCGGATTGATTACAGGAAAAAGGGTTTGCCAATTTTGTCAGGAAGAAACGAGTTTTCAGAAAAGGTATGCAGAAGACTACCAGTTTTAGCAAACAAGACGAGTTTCAGAAAAGGTTTGCGAGTTTCAGAAATCTGATATGGCTTTAAACGAGTGAGACGACTTATATCCAAGATTCTCTATAGGCATGCTTTCTACAAGTTTTTACTGATTTTAACACCTTTCAAACTTTAATAGGAGTCCTATGAACATGATATCTATGTACAACTTATTATTAAGCCTAACTGTTTGCCTAATGGCATTTACATAGAAATATAGGAGTCTATAGGCATGATATCTACGTGTGGAGTTGCGGAAATCAGAAGTAACACCCCTATAGGCATACTTTCTACCTTTGTGCATAAAAGTAAACCCCCTACCTTCTTTACTAAATCCCCATGAGTTTAATACAAATAATTACAAACCAGTGAATCAGACTGAAATTAAAAGTACATCAAAAACTAACAGCTGCATCCGAGGAACCTAATTCAGACTTAATGTCTAACAATTTGGGATGAACCACTTCCGAGATCAAGATTTCCAAAGCCTTCTCTTATCTAGGGTGTTTCAGAGATCCAAGGAATTTCAAGAACTTCAGGCAGTGCTTACACCCGAAATATTAATCAGAAAGAGTTATAGTGCAGTGTGGAAGAGCCAGCCCTCAGGTGTCCAAGTTCAAAGGGAGCTCATGGATCCCAAAGCAAGGCTGACAAAAGGGGGGCATAACTTAATGTTCTAAAAATGAGTGCAAGTGCAATAGAGGGGTTAGGGAGTGCCAAAGTAGGCTGGTGGTCATACCTAGTCATAAGGTAGACTGGCACACCCCTAACCAAACCAGTTGCAGATAAGTAAGCAGGAAGAAAAGCAGAATACTTGCAGCCAAAGCACAATCAGAGAAGAGGACTCTAGCTTATGAGTTCAGAGAAAAACTCAAATGCTTTTAAGAAGAAACTAAAAGTATTTAAGATAAGAAGTAGTGACTTACGCTGTGTGTGTTCTGCTTTTTTTAAAGAGAAGAATATGGCATTTATAGTTTTGAAAACGAGTAAAGAATAAGGTAACAAGTATAGCTTTAACACAAATATGGGCATGATCACAATCAGAATCAATTAACACAAGACTTCCCTTTAATCAAGGGATTATTGCTCAAAACATTACAAATGGACTCAGAAACCCTAGTTTGAAATCAAAAGATTTGGAAAAGGAAATTTTGGGAAAACGCATAAAACATCAAATATGGCACAGATAAAGCACAGATCTATACAAATAAACGAAAAAGAACCTCGAATAGGCTAGGGTTTCTGAGAACCCTAGAAACGAGAAAGGCTTGGAAGAAACAAGATCAGATCTGGAGTCGATAAGGTTGGAATCAGGCTCAGGAGGCTAAGACACGCCGTAGCAAGGCCGGAGATGGATGGAAACCTTGAATCGACAAAGGTCTGGGAGAAGACCCTTTGGAGTCTGGCCTTGAAACTTTAGGTATCAAGCACGTGAGAGTATTAGGGGGTGAGTATAGGTCGTCCATGGTCAGAACAACCATGGATTCCGGTGGATTTGGGGTTGAAGACGGTGGGAGGCGATTAGGGTTTTGAGAATATTCGAGAGAGTTTGAGGGAGAGAAGGGTATTCAGAGGCGGAGTGCTAGGTGAAATGAGTTAGGGTTAGGGGTGTGGATGAATTAAAAAAGGAAAAGGGAAATCGTGGACGTTGATCAGTTCGATCAACAGCCTGGATTAAAAGGGGTTTGGGTCGGGTAGTTTTAAATGGGTTAAGGGTCGGGTTAAATGGAATTGGGATGGTCTGAAATTGGGTTTGAAATTGGGTCAATTAGTGGTTAAAATGAAATATAAAAGGGGTTGTAATTGAAATAAATGAGGATAAATGTTAAACAACCATTTCTTCCCTTTTATTTTATAAAAAATAGTAAAAGAGATTTTAAAAACAAATTAAAAGCACTGAACTAATTAATAACATATAAATATTAGTTTAAAAATATTGGAACCAATTTTATGATTATAAAATGCTATTTATCTTAAAGTAGGCTATAATTGCAATTATGCGCAATTTAGCTTTAAAAATAACAAATAAATTTGTAAAAATATGCAAAAATTACCTTAACCATATTTTGGTGTAAATATGCGAATAAAATAAATTATTCACCAAAATGATAATTTTGGGAATAATTATTGGATTTTGCGTTGCTAAAACAGACAATAAATCAGTTTTAAAGTCTTTAAAAATTTTGGAAAAATACCAAAACACTTGGGCATGCTTATGTATACATGTATGTGTTATTTTAAAAGCATTTTGAGTATAAAAATACATAAGGAAAAATTGGGTATCAACAGCTTCCCCTCTTTACCCGAGGAGGATGGAAGAGTCGTCGGGTAAATATAAGATGGCCAATTTTGACCGGAAGTGATGTTTTGAAAGGAGTTTTGACCGAGCTCTGGTTCCTGAGCTTCCTACATATCCCTGGTCTTACAGGAATCGGGCCATATATAGTTCAGGGACCATTGACGGAATATGCCGATGGAGATTTGAAACGGACGAACGCGATGTTGAGAGAGGTTTCTGAAAATCGATAGGCTGCGGGAACCGGAGCGAGATCGCTCCTGCTGAGACAGCCGTTGCCAGCCGGTGTACCTACAAGTAAGCAATACGAGCGTATATCGTGCGTAAAATTTAAACGTGATGCAAGTTCCTATCGGACCATGAATGTTGTCCTAGGACGGTTAGGATGACGTCCTCGGACCATGACGTCCTGGGCTATGGAGACTGTAAATAAAAATTCTCAGGCCATGAAATGATGTTCTTGGGCCATGTAGATGGTGCCTCCGAACTATGATGCCTTTGAATAGGTTGGCGACCTTTCAGCCCATGAAATGCAGAAGATGGCGATCTTTCAGCCGATGCAAGACGTAAATAAAAGGTGGCGATATTTCAGCCATACAAGAAAGATAAGGTGGCGATATTTCAGTTATGCAGGATGGAGGTAGAGCTTAACCTCAGAAGGCAAAAAGGTAGTCTTATGCAATGTAGAGAAATGCAGGATGGAGACAATGCTTAGTCTCGAAAGGCAGATAAGTTAGCCTTATGCAATGCAAAAATGCAGATGGAGGTAGAGCTTAATCTTGGAAGGCAGAAAAGTAGCCTTATGCAAAATGCGGATGGAGACAGAGCTTAACCTCGGAAGGCAGATAAGGTAGCCTTATGCAAAATGCAGATGGAGACAGAGCTTAGTCTCGAAAGGCAGAAAGGTAGCCTTATGTAATGCAGCGAATGTAAAAGGACAATTAGTAGCAAGACCTCTTAGCTGATAGCTGATTATGACAATATGACTGCTGGGGAGATTGTGTACGGATAGCAATTGCGGGCAAGTGATGATTCTGAGAAGTTGCATTCCTGGGAAAGTGTGAGTGCATAAATATATCTAATGATATTGCAAATTGAGTGCCTGCATCCAAAGAAAAATCGTGAGTTCTGTAAAGGGGAAAAGATTAGTTCGTCTTCCCCGGGCTCCTGATGTTGTGCATCATTGGGGTAGCGTCGCTAAACAGCAGCAATTCGGATAATAGTTATGCATGATTTAGCAAATATAACGTAAGTATATAATCGAAAATAGTTTTCTTTAGATGAACCAATGACTGCGACGTGGTTCAAGACATTGCAAACTCTTTCGCTCCGGAATTTTGAGGGTCCTCCTCAAAATTCTGCCCCAGTTTACTGTGCTGGCGCTTCTGGCGTTGTATGGACTAACATCAACTTTGGAATTTTAAGGGTCCTCCTCAAAATTCTGCCCCAGTTCCGATAGCGGGGGGAAATGGGATTTTTATTAAATTGTGACCGAACCCATAGGGCTGCCTACGTATCCCTTCTTAAACGGGAATCAGCTCAGGCTTAGTTCAAATCATATCATTAAGGGAATTATAAGTGGCTACAAGTAATATCGTTTCACTGCGTCTGAATTAATTGGCTTCGGACAGACTTCTTCATCCATTTCTGCAAGAATAAGGGCTCCTCCGGTTAGAACCCGGTGAACCATGTACGGACCCTGCCAATTGGGAGAGAACTTCCCCTTGGCTTCATCTTGATGTGGGAAGATTTTCTTCAATACCAGCTGCCCGGTGTAAACTTCCTTGGCTTAACCTTTTTGTTGAAGGCTCTGGACATTCTGTTCTGATACAACTGACCGTGGCAAATTGCATTCATCCTTTTCCCATCTATAAGGGCTAACTGTTCGTAGCGACCTTTTACCCATTATGCATCATCCATCTCTGCTTCTTGTATGATCCTTAAGGAGGGAATTTCTACCTCGGCGGGGATGACCGCCTCTGTACCATAAACCAGCATGTAGGGAGTTGCTCCGGTCAATGTGCGGACTGTGGTGCGGTATCCCAATAAGGCGAATGATAATTTCTCATGCCATTGTTTGTGCCCTTCGACCATCTTCCTTAGTATCTTTTTGATATTCTTGTTGGCGGCCTCCACAACTCCATTCATCTGAGGCCTATAGGCTGTAGAGTTCTTGTGTTTGATTTTGAATGTTTCACACATTGCTTTCATCAAGTCGCTATTGAGATTGGAACCATTATCAGTGATGACTGATTCCGGAATTCCGAACCGACAAACAATGCGGTTGCGGACGAAATCTGCCACAACCCTCTTAGTGACCGCCTTGTATGATGCTGCTTCGACCCATTTGGTAAAATAGTCGATTGCTACTAAGATGAACATGTGCCCATTTGATGTGGTAGGCTCGATAAGTCCGATAACGTCCATTCCCCAAGCGGCGAATGGCCATGGTGAACTTGTTGCAGTAAGCTCGTTTGGAGGCACCTTTATCATATCTGCATGTATATGGCAGCGATGGCATCTGTGAACATACCGGATACAGTCTGTTTCCATAGTCATCCAAAAATACCCTGCCCGGAGTATCTTTTTTTCTAAGACAAAACCATTCATGTGCGGCCCATAGGTCCCTGCATGCACTTCGTCCAATAGCCTGGATGCTTCCTTTGCTTCGACACACCTTAGTAATCCCAAATCGGGAGTCCTCCTGTACAGGATTCCCCCACTGTGAAAGAAATTGTTGGATAACCTACAAAGTGTGCGCTTCTGAGTAGCGTTGGTAAGTTCTGGGTATTCCCCTGTTGTCAAATACTCCCTGATATCATGGAACCATGGTTTTCCATCTTCTTCTTCCTCAACGTGGGCGCAATAAGCCGGCTGATCATGAATCTCTACTGGGATGGGATCAATGAAATTTGTATCTGGATGCTGGATCATGGACGATAAAGTAACTAAGTCATCAGCAAACTCGTTCTAGACCCTGGGACGTGCTGAAATTCTGTCTTTGTGAACCCTTTCCTCAACTCCTGTATGTGATGCAAGTAGGGAAGTATCTTAGAGTTTTTAGTTTCCCACTCTTCTCGAACCGAATGTATGAGCAAGTCTGAACCTCGATCACTAGCAACTCCTGAACATTCATGTCAATGACCATTTTGAGCCCCAAGATGCAGGTTTCATATTCGGCCATATTATTGGTGCAAGAGAACCTGAGCTTGGCGGATACCGGGTAGTGCTGGCCGGTTTCTGATACTAAGATTGCTCATATGCCAACTCCTTTGAAATTTGTAGCTCCATTGAAAAACAACCTCCAGCCATCATAGGATTCTGCAATATCTTCTCCTAGGAAAGATACCTCTTCATCGGGAAAATACATTTTTAGGGGCTTGTATTCTCCGTCCACGGGATTCTCGGCGAGATGATCCACCAAGGCTTGCCCTTTGATCACTTTCTGGGTCACGTAAACAATGTTGAATTCACTTGGCAGGATTTGCCACTTGGAGAGCTTGCCAGTGGGCATGGGCTTCTGGAAGATATACTTCAAAGGGTCCATACTGTATATGAGATAAGTAGTGTAAGCACAGAAGTAATGCCTCAACTTTTGCGCGACCCAAGTCAGAGCATAGCAAGTGCGTTTTAAAAGAGAATACCGGGCCTCGTACGGTGTGAACTTCTTACTGAGATAGTAGATGGCTTGCTCTTTTCTCCATGTTTCATCATGTTGTCCCAGAACACAACCGAATGCTCCATCCAATACCATAAGGTAAAGCAATAGGGGTTTTCCTGGCTCAGGCGGAACCAAAACTGGTGGCGTTGACAGGTATTTCTTAATTCTGTCAAAAGCTTTCTGATAATCATCAGTCCATTTGGTAGCAGTGTCCTTTTTCAACATTTTGAAGATAGGTTCACAAATGATCGTGGACTGAGCTATGAACCGGCTGATATAGTTGAGTCTCCCCAAGAAACTCATCACGTCCTTCTTGTTCTTTGGCGGTGGTAATTCTTGGATAGCCTTGACCTTTGACGGATCCAGTTCTATTCCTCGACGACTCATGATGAAACCCAATAATTTACCAGCAGGAACCCCGAATGCACACTTGTCGGGATTCAGTTTCAGATTGTACCTCCTCAGTCTGTTGAAGAACTTTCTTAGGTCTTCCATGTGATCCCTGGCTCTCTTGGATTTGATGATGATGTCATCCACATATACCTCGATCTCCATGTGTATCATGTCATGAAAGATGGTAGTCATGACTCTCATATAGGTGGCACCAGCATTCTTCAAACCGAATGGCATCATTTTGTAACAGTACATTCCCCATGGCATGATGAAATCCATTTTCTCTGCATCTTCCTGATCCATCCATATCTGATGATACCCAGCGAAACAATCAACAAAAGACTGCAACTCATGCTTGGCGCAGTTGTCAATTAGAATGTGTATGTTTGGTAAGGGGAAGTCGTCTTTGGGACTGGCCCGGTTAAGATCCCGGTAGTCGACACAGACTCTAACTTTTCCATCCTTTTTTGGCACTGGCACGATGTTGGCTAACCACGTCGGATACTCTACTACCCTGAGAACCTTGGCTTTGACTTGCTTGGTAACCTCTTCTTTGATTTTCAAACTCATGTCGGGTTTGAATTTCCTGAGCTTCTGCTTTACCGGCGACATGTTGGATCTGTTGGCAGTTTGTGAGCTACAATGGATGTACTGAGACCAGTCATGTCATCATACGGCCAGGCGAATATGTCCTCATATTCCTTTAAGAACTCTGTGTACACTTTCTTTTCTGATGGTGACAGGTGAAAACTGATGCGCGTTTCTTTGACATTCTCTGTATCTCCCAGATTAACGACCTCAGTTTCGTCCAAGTTAGACTTAGGCCTATTCTCAAAATTCTCAACCTCTCTAACGACCTCTTCTGGTATATCATCCTCTTCTGAATCCATATCCGTTTGTTGCGTTGTCTCGTTGCAAGTCACAATCGTTGGTTCATCGTCAAGGCAAGTAATAGTAATGTTGCGTAAAATAAAGTGAATGATAAAGAGAAAATAATAAGAGCGAGATATATAATAAACTGAAATGCTTTGATTGAATTCATATTTGTTTTGGAGATAGAGCTCTTTTTTTCAAAATTAAAGATAATGCGGAAATAAAATCGGCTAGTAAAAATATGATGCATGGTGCTTTTGTTTAGCCTTGCTACCCTGAAGCTTTCCGGGCCCTGGTGGTTCTGATTGACCAATTGTTGAGGCGCTCTCCTCGGTGCACAGCTTGTATAGAAGGGCCTTCCTCTCCTTCCTCCTCGAAAATAACATAGCAGTCCATATCATCGTCCTCCAGGAACAGATTCTTCATGGCTGCTAATGCTTCATCTTCCTCATATATGATGTCTGCCGGCTGGAAAGTCTGCTCCAGGCGAGGTATCGGATGCTCCAGTAGATAGTAGGAACCGCGCCATGGTGGCGACCAGTGATTGAACTCCTCCCAAGTGTACTCATACCCCAAACCAAATGTAGTACCATGTTCTTTCAGCTTGATGGGCTTGGTGATTCCCTGGAGGTTTTTGCCGAGTCCCTTTCCAGGTTCGTACCCACACCAATTCAAGATACTTTCAATATTGTTATCCCACTATTTATCCTTGTCTACAGCGTTGACCCGCTCGATGTGGTGGTATGCTTCTCCACCTATTTTCCTTCTACCTCCAACCATTGGGATGGTCTAGCCACTGTATATAGGGTTGCTACCATCGCCATGAATAATCACCTCTTGGTGATTCCACTCGAATTTCACTGCCTGATGCAGGGTTGATGCTACCGCTCCAGCGGCGTGGATCCATGGTCGTCCCAACAGCAAGTTGTAGGATGCTGGAACATCTATCACTTGAAAGTCAACGTCGAACCAAGTTGGTCCCATTTGCAAGCATAGGATGATCTCCCTAATAGTAGACCTTTGGGACCCATCGAAGGCTTTAACATTGATGGCTCCATCTTTGATCTCGTGCAGGCTCTTTCCCAATGTTTTGAGAGTTATCAACGGATAGTTGTTGAGGTTGTAGCCTCCATCAATCAATACTCTAGTGATGAAGTAATCCTCACACTGCACGGTGATGTGCAGGGCCATGTTGTGACTCAGTTCTTCTGGCGGCAGCTCGTCTTCGTGGAAGGTGATCTTGTGGCTTTCCAATACCTGCCCCACCATATCTACCATTTCGCCCCTAGTTATGTTGATGGTCACATAAGCTTCGCTCAATATCTTCATCAAGGCATTTTTGTGTGCATCAGAGCTCTGCAGAAGAGCTAGGATGGAGATCTGTGCTGGTGTTTTGTTCAACTGCTCGACGACTGAATACTCTTTAGCTTGTATTTTTCTCCAAAGATCATCGGGCACAGTTTCAATAGTCCGTCCAGAGGCTTGCTTACTGGACTCAGCTAGGTGCTCTAGAGTGTAAACCCTGCCTGTTCTGGTCATACCCTGCGCAGCAATTGCTTCTCTCGTCTTTGTCTTCCCTTTCCTCCTCGCCTCAGTTGTGTAATCCCATGGTATGGCATTTGAGTGGAACGGTGTTATGTCTGACATTGCTACAGGAATAGGTACCCTTGGTGGTAATACAGCAACTTCGAAACATGTAGGTGCCTTCGGGACTCCAAACTCAACTTCAATTGGTCCAGGCGCCTTTGCAGAAGGAGGTGCTTCAAATTCGAGAGGTATAGACATGTTTACTTCATCGCCCTTGGAGGGCTAAATCTGCATAACGATTGGGTTAAGCGTGACTGCCGGTTTCTTTGGCTCATCACCCTCAGCAATTAATCCTATCGACCTCTTGGGGTCCCAGTCATCTTCGATCTCGATCATGTGAATGTCTCCAACTTTGTGATCAGGCAGAGGGTTGTTGCGGACATTAGGAGCAGGCTCCTTTGCTACGATAACCTTATAGTCGATCATATTTTGAATCTTGCCTTTCAACGAGCGGCACTCGTCAATGGTAGGTCCCTTCATGCCAGAGTGGTACGCACAGGTGGGTTAACCCACTGGGAAGAATTTTCTGGAGTTATGGCAGGGATAGGGGAGACGTAACCAGCAGCTTTAAGTTTCTCATACAGCTGGTCAATTGTCTCAGTGATGGCTGCATATTGTCTGGGAGGTCTACAGTCAAAATTTGGCCTGGGTCTAGGGAAATTTTGGCGAGTGGGAGGTGATTGGTAGTGAGAGGGTTGGGCATTATAAGCTTGGTAAATAGGTGCAGGTTGAGAGTATCTGGATGAAGTGGGTTGATATGTGGGAGGTGGGGATGATTGGTAAACGGGTGGTGGATTTTGGTAAGAGGGTGCGGGTGCTTGGTAATTTGGGATAGGCTGATATGTAAGTGGAGGTAACGGGTAAGTGTGGTATTTTGGTGGTGATTTGGCTCCTTGTGCGACCATCACGGCACTCACGTCCTTCTTCTTGGACATGCCACCAGACTATAAAGCCTTGTTGGTGGCCTGTAATGCTTCAAGATTAGTAACCATACCATTCTTAATGCCTTCCTCAATTCTTTCTCCCAGCTTGATGATATCGGAGAATTTCTGGCCTTCGATCAGTATCAACCTCTCATAATATTGTGGATCCTGAGCTCGGACAAAGAATCTATTCATTTTTTCCTCTTCTAAGGCCGGCTTGACCTTAGCATCCTCTACTCTCCAATGAGTAGCATACTCGCGGAATGTCTCGGTAGGCTTCTTCTTCAAATTCTGGATGTAGAATACATCCGGTGCGTTCTCTGTATTGAATCGGAACCTATCCATGAAATCTGATGCCATACCTACCCAGTTTGTCCATCTCTTGGGGTCCTGACTGATGTACCAGGATAAAGCATCCCCCTTCAGACTTCTCATGAAGAGATTCATACAAATTTTCTCATCCCTTCCGACTCTAACCAGCTTATCACAATATGTCCTAAAATGGACTCTAGGATCTCCCGTGCCATCGAACATTTCGAACTTGGGAGGTTTGTACCCTTCTGGAAGTTCAACATCTGGCTGAATGTAGAGGTTCTCATAATTTAGCCCTTCTATATCTTTGCTTCCTTCCATGCCCTGGACTCGGCTGGTCAACTTCTTGAGTTCTGTTGCCAAGTTTCTGATGAGAGAGTCTTTATCATCAGACTCAGGTGCACTTGAGATTGGTTGGGTGTAGTGGGGTATAGTATCTACGTAGATGGGAGTGTTGTGGAGGTGGTCGTTTGTGGTGTTCAGTGGTTCAGAAATGGAGTGTTGTTTGGAGTGTGGCATGTGCTGCAGTGTTGAGCATGAGTGGGTTATTTCTGTGGTTGTGGGGTATTCTGTGGAGGTGCGGGATTTTGAGTATTTGGAAAGTTGACATCAGGAGCGGTGAGAGTGAATGATAAATTTGCCAAGTTCCGAACTTGATCCAGTTCTTCTTGGAACTTCAACAGTTTCTGCTCAAGTTGGGCAGCAGTTTCCTTAGCAACCGGGGTACCCTGAGGAATCTCAATTCTTTCGATTTCCTTTCTGGCGTTTGAATCTCCCATTCTGCCTTTGTTCTTGTTCCGGATAGGACTCGGAGGAGGAGGAGGTGGAGGGCCCTTGGATCTCGTACTGTATGATGATGGTGCCAGAATGCACGTACTAACCTTTGGGGAGGGGAATAAATAAAGAAAAACAAAAAGGTAATAAGTTAGTGCGGATTATGAGAAGAAAATGTTGCAATATTTAAACACATTGTGCAGGAATATAAACCGCGTCCTAATTTGGGTGCCTCGTTGTGCCTGAGGTAGGCCTAGCGACAAGTTAATTTGGAGAACTTATAATGCTAAATGCCTCATTTTATTGATAAAAATAAGACGAATCCCAAAACGACACTAATATAGCGGAAAGTAAAAATGTCACTAATGGTCATTGGCCTTATTACATTAAAAGCGAGAAGAAAGACTCCTAACTACTTGGTCCCATAAGGACCTTCTTCAGGTTGAATGTTCTCGTTGATCAGATCCTCCAGCTCGCGCAGATTTTCCAGTAAAAATGCCTTTGCCAGGCGTTCTCCTTCGTTTCCCTCAACGTTTTGACAATCGGTGACTCTGTTCCTCACTTTCCCTTCTAATTCCAGCAAACTGTATTCCAGATATTCCAGCTTCTCACTAGCCCTGTTGATTCTCTCTTTCCATTCATTGATTTGGTTACTTGATGGGAGGTTCCTCCACCAGGTCAGCAAGATTGAGGGTATGTTTACCATACCGAAGTCGGGAACTTTGTCATTCATTTTCTGCAAAACAAAAGGGTTAAGACCTCACCCCCACCGGACTCGACTATTTAATACCAATAATTAGCATAATAAGCATTTAGTTCTCCGAATAAATGCACAGAATATGGTGGCGTCTGTTTGGGTCCCAAGGAAACCCGATGGACTTTGGACAAGGCTATCTTAAAGAGTACAATTTGCATAGAGTAAGGTTTCTAGGGGGTATTAGACCGGTACCCTTGAGCGGATAACTCAAGAGGGAAAGGCACGGAACCGTCGACTACATCGCTGATCGACTGTTTTTACCGCAAATACGTCTTTTCCAAATTTAAAGGGTGATAATATTGGAAGAGCACAACCGCTCATTATAAGCGTTGTTATGGTATTTGTTTGGTACGAGTGGAATATGATGTTGAAGATGCAGTTTTCAAGAATGAAACAAATTGACATGTATTTCCACATTCATAAGATGGAGGATTACAATAATTGCAGTGATTACAACAGTATTGAAATAAAGTAGTAAAGGAAAGTAGTTAAAGAAAAGAAAAGACATGAAGAGCCAAGTTAGTTTTGCAGTGAAAGAAAAAAGGACAATAAATAAAGCGATTAATGAGATAATAAAGTCACAAGCAACATGCAATGGTAAAAGCCTAAAGAAATCCCCAGCAGAGTCGCCATGCTGTCGACGCCCCCTTTTTCTACCTTTGGAGTCAAAATCGGGTGTACGACAATGGGAAGGACAACTCTATTCCCTTTCGAGAATTAGGTTTTGAGGTTTTGAAGAGTCGCCACCTAATGATTATAGTGCATTAGGACACTTTAAGAGAGGTTTGAGATGAAGAGACCAGAGATTAGGGTAAGGGCTAGAAATTATCCCGAGGGGAAGGTGTTAGGCACCCCTCAGGATCCACTAGTGTGGTTCCCGGCCATGCTACAATTGTGACTTTAAGAAGACAAGTAGAAAAATAAAGTAAAGGGCTTCACATAGCTTTGCAAACAGGTTTAAGAGTTGAAGAAGTAGAGAGTTTAAAAAATTAGTTTAAAAAGAAAACTTTAAAAAATTAACAAGTAAAGGGGAAAGGGGTTCCTAGGTTTACCGATAATATGGATCGCTTCAATGCAATATCCAGCAATCACTCCTCAAAAGAGGGGTCATACGTGATATTGGCGCACCGGTCATCATATCTATATTCTACCCTTCCCACCCCGTTAAGATATTAAAGCGCGAATGGTATCGTTACTTATTGCATGCTAGTACCCGTCCCAATCCTATCAATCCCGGAGGCATTTGGGACTACTAATCCTAAAGGGAAAGAGAGTTTGGGGCCTTTTGAGAGTTTCAAAGGATAAAATACTAAGGCGACATTCAAAACACGTAATACAAATATGGGAAAACATGTAAGCAAATAGGGCTCGAGTAAGCCTCCTTAAATCAAATAAGGGCATATAGTTTAGCATGTCTTGCACGTACTGGTTTGGTCTGGACTAATTAAAGCAACAAGCAGACTGGTCCAGTACATATTTTTAGACAAGAAGTCCGCATTAGGTTCGCTCGAATGCAGTTGCCTAAAACTGATCCAATTAATTAATCAACCTTTTGTCTATGTGTTGAATAGAACTACTGATTTCGAAAATAAACTGATAAAAGAGTTGCCAGTTTTTGACAGAGTAAAAATAAGGTTCAGAAAAGGTGCAGATTTACTATAGAAAACGTTTACCAACTTTGACAAGGTTTATCAGATTTATCAGGAAAGAGATCGGTTCAGAATGCGGACTGATTACAGGAAAAAGGGTTTGCCAATTTTGTCAGGAAGAAACGAGTTTTCAGAAAAAGTATGCAGAAGACTACCAGTTTTAGCAAACAAGACGAGTTTCAGAAAAGGTTTGCGAGTTTCAAAAATCTGATATGGCTTTAAACGAGTGAGACGACTTATATCCAAGATTCTCTATAGGCATGCTTTCTACAAGTTTTTACTGATTTTAACACCTTTCAAACTTTAATAGGAGTCCTATGAACATGATATCTATGTACAACTTATTATTAAGCCTAACTGTTTGCCTAATGGCATTTACATAGAAATATAGGAGTCTATAGGCATGATATCTACGTGTGGAGTTGCGGAAATCAGAAGTAACACCCCTATAGGCATACTTTCTACCCTTGTGCATAAAAGTAAACCCCCTACCTTCTTTACTAAATCCCCATGAGTTTAATACAAATAATTACAAACCAGTGAATCAGACTGAAATTAAAAGTACATCAAAAACTAACAGCTGCATCCGAGGAACCTAATTCAGACTTAATGTCTAACAATTTGGGATGAACCACTTCCGAGATCAAGATTTCCAAAGCCTTCTCTTATCTAGGGTGTTTCAGAGATCCAAGGAATTTCAAGAACTTCAGGCAGTGCTTACACCCGAAATATTAATCAGAAAGAGTTATAGTGCAGTGTGGAAGAGCCAGCCCTTAGGTGTCCAAGTTCAAAGGGAGCTCATGGATCCCAAAGCAAGGCTGACAAAAGGGGGGCATAACTTAATGTTCTAAAAATGAGTGCAAGTGCAATAGAGGGGTTAGGGAATGCCAAAGTAGGCTGGTGGTCATACCTAGTCATAAGGTAGACTGGCACACCCCTAACCAAACCAGTTGCAGATAAGTAAGCAGGAAGAAAAGCATAATACTTGCAGCCAAAGCACAATCAGAGAAGAGGACTCTAGCTTATGAGTTCAGAGAAAAACTCAAATGCTTTTAAGAAGAAACTAAAAGTATTTAAGATAAGAAGTAGTGACTTACGCTGTGTGTGTTCTGCTTTTTTTAAAGAGAAGAATATGGCATTTATAGTTTTGAAAACGAGTAAAGAATAAGGTAACAAGTATAGCTTTAACACAAATATGGGCATGATCACAATCAGAATCAATTAACACAAGACTTCCCTTTAATCAAGGGATTATTGCTCAAAACATTACAAATGGACTCAGAAACCCTAGTTTGAAATCAAAAGATTTGGAAAAGGAAATTTTGGGAAAACGCATAAAACATCAAATATGGCACAGATAAAGCACAGATCTATACAAATAAACGAAAAAGAACCTCGAATAGGCTAGGGTTTCTGAGAACCCTAGAAACGAGAAAGGCTTGGAAGAAACAAGATCAGATCTGGAGTCGATAAGGTTGGAATCAGGCTCAGGAGGCTAAGACACGCCGTAGCAAGGCCGGAGATGGATGGAAACCTTGAATCGACAAAGGTCTGGGAGAAGACCCTTTGGAGTCTGGCCTTGAAACTTTAGGTATCAAGCACGTGAGAGTATTAGGGGGTGAGTATAGGTCGTCCATGGTCAGAACAACCATGGATTCCGGTGGATTTGGGGTTGAAGACGGTGGGAGGCGATTAGGGTTTTGAGAATATTCGAGAGAGTTTGAGGGAGAGAAGGGTATTCAGAGGCGGAGTGCTAGGTGAAATGAGTTAGGGTTAGGGGTGTGGATGAATTAAAAAAGGAAAAGGGAAATCGTGGACGTTGATCAGTTCGATCAACAGCCTGGATTAAAAGGGGTTTGGGTCGGGTAGTTTTAAATGGGTTAAGGGTCGGGTTAAATGGAATTGGGATGGTCTGAAATTGGGTTTGAAATTGGGTCAATTAGTGGTTAAAATGAAATATAAAAGGGGTTGTAATTGAAATAAATGAGGATAAATGTTAAACAACCATTTCTTCTTTTTTATTTTATAAAAAATAGTAAAAGAGATTTTAAAAACAAATTAAAAGCACTGAACTAATTAATAACATATAAATATTAGTTTAAAAATATTGGAACCAATTTTATGATTATAAAATGCTATTTATCTTAAAGTAGGCTATAATTGCAATTATGCGCAATTTAGCTTTAAAAATAACAAATAAATTTGTAAAAATATGCAAAAATTACCTTAACCATATTTTGGTGTAAATATGCGAATAAAATAAATTATTCACCAAAATGATAATTTTGGGAATAATTATTGGATTTTGCGTTGCTAAAACAGACAATAAATCAGTTTTAAAGTCTTTAAAAATTTTGGAAAAATACCAAAACACTTGGGCATGCTTATGTATACATGTATGTGTTATTTTAAAAGCATTTTGAGTATAAAAATACATAAGGAAAAATTGGGTATCAACAGCTTCCCCTCTTTACCCGAGGAGGATGGAAGAGTCGTCGGGTAAATATAAGATGGCCAATTTTGACCGGAAGTGATGTTTTGAAAGGAGTTTTGACCGAGCTCTGGTTCCTGAGCTTCCTACATATCCCTGGTCTTACAGGAATCGGGCCATATATAGTTCAGGGACCATTGACGGAATATGCCGATGGAGATTTGAAACGGACGAACGCGATGTTGAGAGAGGTTTCTGAAAATCGATAGGCTGCGGGAACCGGAGCGAGATCGCTCCTGCTGAGACAGTCGTTGCCAGCCGGTGTACCTACAAGTAAGCAATACGAGCGTATATCGTGCGTAAAATTTAAACGTGATGCAAGTTCCTATCGGACCATGAATGTTGTTATAGGACGGTTAGGATGACATCCTCGGACCATGACGTCCTGGGCTATGGAGACTGTAAATAAAAATTCTCAGGCCATGAAATGATGTTCTTGGGCCATGTAGATGGTGCCTCCGAACTATGATGCCTTTGAATAGGTTGGCGACCTTTCAACCCATGAAATGCAGAAGATGGCGATCTTTCAGCCGATGCAAGACGTAAATAAAAGGTGGCGATATTTCAGCCATACAAGAAAGATAAAGTGGCGATATTTCAGTTATGCAGGATGGAGGTAGAGCTTAACCTCAGAAGGCAAAAAGGTAGCCTTATGCAATGTAGAGAAATGCAGGATGGAGATAATGCTTAGTCTCGAAAGGCAGATAAGTTAGCCTTATGCAATGCAAAAATGCAGATGGAGGTAGAGCTTAATCTTGGAAGGCAGAAAAGTAGCCTTATGCAAAATGCGGATGGAGACAGAGCTTAACCTCGGAAGACAGATAAGGTAGCCTTATGCAAAATGCAGATGGAGACAGAGCTTAGTCTCGAAAGGCAGAAAGGTAGCCTTATGTAATGCAGCGAATGTAAAAGGACAATTAGTAGCAAGACCTCTTAGCTGATAGCTGATTATGACAATATGACTGCTGGGGAGATTGTGTACGGATAGCAATTGCGGGCAAGTGATGATTCTGAGAAGTTGCATTCCTGGGAAAGTGTGAGTGCATAAATATATCTAATGATATTGCAAATTGAGTGCCTGCATCCAAAGAAAAATCGTGAGTTCTGTAAAGGGGAAAAGATTAGTTCGTCTTCCCCGGGCTCCTGATGTTGTGCATCATTGGGGTAGCGTCGTTAAACAGCAGCAATTCGGATAATAGTTATGCATGATTTAGCAAATATAACGTAAGTATATAATCGAAAATAGTTTTCTTTAGATGAACCAATGACTGCGACGTGGTTCAAGACATTGCAAACACTTTCGCTCCGGAATTTTGAGGGTCCTCCTCAAAATTCTGCCCCAGTTTACTGTGCTGGCGCTTCTGGCGTTGTATGGACTAACATCAACTTTGGAATTTTAAGGGTCCTCCTCAAAATTCTGCCCCAGTTCCGATAGCGGGGGGAAATGGGATTTTTATTAAATTGTGACCGAACCCATAGGGCTGCCTACGTATCCCTTCTTAAACGGGAATCAGCTCAGGCTTAGTTCAAATCATATCATTAAGGGAATTATAAGTGGCTACAAGTAATATCGTTTCACTGCGTCTGAATTAATTGGCTTCGGATAGACTTCTTCATCCATTTCTGCAAGAATAAGGGCTCCTCCGGTTAGAACCCGGTGAACCATGTACGGACCCTGCCAATTGGGAGAGAACTTCCCCTTGGCTTCATCTTGATGTGGGAAGATTTTCTTCAATACCAGCTGCCCGGTGTAAACTTCCTTGGCTTAACCTTTTTGTTGAAGGCTCGGGACATTCTGTTCTGATATAACTGACCGTGGCAAATTACATTCATCCTTTTCCCATCTATAAGGGCTAACTGTTCGTAGCGACCTTTTACCCATTATGCATCATCCATCTCTGCTTCTTGTATGATCCTTAAGGAGGGAATTTCTACCTCGGTGGGGATGACCGCCTCTGTACCATAAACCAGCATGTAGGGAGTTGCTCCGGTCAATGTGCGGACTGTGGTGCGGTATCCCAATAAGGCGAATGATAATTTCTCATGCCATTGTTTGTGCCCTTCGACCATCTTCCTTAGTATCTTTTTGATATTCTTGTTGGCGGCCTCCACAACTCCATTCATCTGAGGCCTATAGGCTGTAGAGTTCTTGTGTTTGATTTTGAATGTTTCACACATTGCTTTCATCAAGTCGCTATTGAGATTGGAACCATTATCAGTGATGACTGATTCCGGAATTCCGAACCGACAAATAATGCGGTTGCGGACGAAATCTGCCACAACCCTCTTAGTGACCGCCTTGTATGATGCTGCTTCGACCCATTTGGTAAAATAGTCGATTGCTACTAAGATGAACATGTGCCCATTTGATGTGGTAGGCTCGATAAGTCCGATAACGTCCATTCCCCAAGCGGCGAATGGCCATGGTGAACTTGTTACAGTAAGCTCGTTTGGAGGCACCTTTATCATATCTGCATGTATATGGCAGCGATGGCATCTGTGAACATACCGGATACAGTCTGTTTCCATAGTCATCCAAAAATACCCTGCCCGGAGTATCTTTTTTTCTAAGACAAAACCATTCATGTGCGGCCCATAGGTCCCTGCATGCACTTCGTCCAATAGCCTGGATGCTTCCTTTGCTTCGACACACCTTAGTAATCCCAAATCGGGAGTCCTCCTGTACAGGATTCCCCCACTGTGAAAGAAATTGTTGGATAACCTACAAAGTGTGCGCTTCTGAGTAGCGTTGGTAAGTTCTGGGTATTCCCCTGTTGTCAAATACTCCCTGATATCATAGAACCAAAAGAACTAAATAACATTAATCTACCACATAAAAGAAAACATATTTTTGAATTGAGTCAAACTTATTTGTGGCGCTTACGTCTAGGTCATATAAATCTAAATAGGATTTCGAGATTGGTCTCTGATGGACCTTTGAGTTCAATGGAAGTGGAGTCACTACCAACATGTGAATCCTGTTTAGAAGGCAAAATGACCAAGAGACATTTTCCCTCAAAAGGAAATAGAGCCAGTGATAAGCTAGAATTAATTCACTCTGATTTGTGTGGCCCTATGAATATACAAACAAGAGGTGATTTTGAGTATTTTGTGACTTTCACAGATGATTACTCAAAATATGGATATATGTATCTGTTGCGACGTAAGTCTGAATGCTTTGAGAAATTCAAAGAATTTAAGACGGAAACAGAGAAACGACATGATAAATATATCAAAACATTGCGATCTGATCGTGGTGGTGGATACCTTTCTGCGGAATTTAAAATACTTATCAGATAATGAAATTACATCTCAATTATCTGCCCCAAGAACACCACAATAAAATAGTGTGGCAGAAAGAAGAAATAGGACCCTTATGGAAATGGTTAGATCAATATTAAGTTATTCCGATTTGCCTTCTTCCTTTTGGGGATATGCTTTAGAAACAGCAAACTACATTCTCAATTTGGTTCCTTCAAAGTCAGTACCTTCAACTCTAGTAGAATTGTGTACTGGACGCAAGCCAAGTTTACGACATATTCGGGTTTGGGGTTGTCCAGCACATGTGCTGAAAGGGAAAGCAGTTTGTTTTATTGTCCCAAAGAAAAGAAGGTAATTGTTACGACAAATGCCAGATTTTTAGAAGAGGACTATCTAACGAACCATATTCCTAGAAGTAAACTAGTTTTATAGGAATCAAATAATGGAATAACTAAAGATTCATCTCTAGAACGTATCCCAGAAGCCATTATTGATATACCACTGCATTATCGTAGTGTGAGAAATGTCAATAGGCAACTGATTGCACAAGAGCAATTGCCTGACATCTCACTACCCCAAAGTAGTGGGAGTAATGTTGAGCTACCTCAGATTGTTGAGCAACCTCATATTGTTATGCAGCCAGCACTCCAGCAAGAAGTTAATGATATCTCAGCACCACAAGGTGTGGAGGATAACATTAAGGCTTCAGTTCCAGAAAATGATGTTGTGATTCAGCAACAAAATCAGCCTCCAACTGTAGTGACTAGTCGTTGTGGGAGAATTATTAGAAAACCTCTCCGGTTTGTGCTCTTGGGATAATCTTATGATAGAATCCCTGAAGAGCCTAATACAGAACCTATTAATTACGACGAAGCGCTACATGATACAGATGCTGATAAATGGGTTGATGCTATGAAATCTGAAATAGAGTCCATGTACTCCAATCAAGTCTGGGATCTTGTAGAACTAACTACTGGAGTCAAACCCATAAGTTGTAGATGGATCTATAAGAAAAAGAGAGGAATGGATGGAAAAGTGCAAACTTTTAAAGCTAGGCTTATTGCAAAAGGGTTTACTCAAAAAAAAGGGATCGATTATGAGGAAACCTTTTCGCCGGTAGCCATGATTAAATCCATTAGGATTCTCTTATCCATTGCTGCTCATTACGATTATGAGATCTGGCAAATGGATGTCAAGACCGCTTTTCTAAATTGAAGTTTTGATGAGTGCATCTATATGGCACAACCAGTTGGTTTCATAAAAAGTGGCAATGAGCACATGTTGTGTAAATTAAATAAATCCATTTATAGATTAAAACAAGCTTCTAGGGCATGGAACACTTGTTTTGACGCATCAATTAAAATATTCGGTTTTGATCAATGTGAAAATGAGTCTTGTGTCTATAAGAAGTGGAATGGAGATAAAGTTACATTTTTGGTTCTGTACGTAGATGATATTTTTCTCATAGGAAATAATGTAAGCATATTGAATTTAGTAAAAGAATGGTTGTCCTCACGTTTTGATATGAAAGACTTGGGACAGGCAGCATATATCATTGGGATCAAGCTTATGCGAGATCGCAAGCAAAGGATATTAGGCTTGTCCCAAGCAGTTTATATTGATACTATTTTCACCAGGTTTAGCATGCAAGATTCCAAGAAAGGGTTTCTCCTTTTTAGACATGGAATCTCTCTATCAAAAGATCAGTCCCCAAAAACGACTGATAAGATAGAAAAGATGAAGGCGGTCCCTTATGCTTCTACAGTAGGGAGTCTTATGTATGTTATGCTATGTACTAGATCTGACATATGCTTTGTTGTTGGCATAGTTAGTAAATTTCAGTCTAACCCTGGTCGAGAACACTGGACTGTTGTTAAGCATATAATCAAGTACTTGAAGAGGACTAGGGATTATGTGTTGGTGTATCACTCAGGTGATCTTGCACCCATTGGCTATACTGATTCAGATTTCCAGTCAGATAGAGACTCTAGAAAATCTACCTCAGGATATGTTTTTACCTTAGGAGGTGGAGCCATAAGTTGGAGGAGCATCAAGCAATCATGTATTGCTGATTCCACCATGGAAGTCGAATAGGTGGATGCATCTGAGGCAGCTAAAGAGGCTGTTTGGATCAGGGACTTTCTAAAATAGCTTAATGTGGTTCCTTCGGTTCAAGCACCAATTGTACTTTATTGTGACAATAGTGGTGCAGTTGCAAACTCGAAGGAACCAAGAAGCCATAAAAGGAGTAAGCATTTGAGCATAAATATCACTTAATTCGGGACATAACTCAGAGAGGTGATGCAAGAGTGTTGAAGATTGCGTCAGAGGACAATTTGGCAGACCCATTTACAAAGAGCTTGACACAAAAGATTTTTGACAAGCATGTAGAAGGAATGGATGTTAGAGTAGTAGACGCATGGTTATGAGTCTAAGTGGGTGATTGTTGGGATATACTATTAATCATGTGGTTTAGACATAGTATTATATTTTATTCTTTTTGGAACAATTATTTATTTAATTTATTCAATTCAATACAGTACTATTTTAAATAGATCATTTGTTATATGTGTGTCCTTTTAATTATGTAGTAGACAATTTAGTATATGGAGTCTTAGCTCATGCACAAAAGATTAAATTGTTGGTTCTCATAATTAATAAACTATGTTCACAATCAAAGATATTGTTGGACAAAATTGTAGCACAAGATTATAGTATAATTTGTCTTGATTATGGGAGTTGTTTTACTCCAACTTCTTGTGTTAGTATACTTAGTGTATATTAAACGGATCAAGTAGAGAAAAGATGTTTTGTAGTAAATATATAAAATATTTTCTCTAATTCATTAAATGAGCTTATACTCCTAATCTTGATATAATTATTATGATCAATATAATTTGTTTATTGTTTTGATTTATCAAAAGGTACGACTCTATTTAGAGTTAGTGTATGCCTAATAGATTGGACAATAACGAATAACATTTGTGAATAATAATTAGTTGATAGAATCCATGACTCGGTTTTGAGTTTGATGATACCCCTTTATGTAAGCTTATAAGTTTTCATGTGAAAACTCGGCCGGTGAATTTTGTATCTGTCACATGAAATATTTTAAGCGAAATTGTAAAGGATTTAATTAGTTGATTAAGTTAAATTTTCAGTGATTTAATTTAATTAACTGGTATTTGAGATCTTAACATGGGGAATTAAAATAAGTGTTATTGAATTTTCGAAATTCATATTGAGGAGTTCAATTGCAGTTTTTTAGTGGAATAAATTGCAATTAATTATAGTAAGAATTAATTCATGCTAATTTCGAATTAATACTATAGTTGGTAGCCTCTTATTATTTCTGTGGTCCCTGATATACCTAGTAAAAATGTGGACAAGACTTGGATAAAAAGTGACTTGGGAGAAAAGTCATCTAATAGAGTTGGAGTAGAATTCTACTTGGTAGATGCCTGAATTTTATGCTTGCTTCCACTGCGCATGTTCTAACAAATAGAGCCCCAACAAATGAATAAAGATTCCAACTTCAATCAAGAATCACAAAATTCCAAAATGGGGTTAAAAAAAAACTTTTTACAGGAAGTTAGTAAAGAAGACAAGCATATTAAGCGATAGAATTTCATCAAATGCAAGAAGGCCAAACCAAAAACCTCAGCAAAGCAAAAAGTTTCGAACTTGAAGCAATGATCAGAATCTTTCTAAATAAATTTGCAAGAGATAAAAATAAAGAGCTGGTTTTGAGTACCAAGATTTACCCTTTTCACCTTTATAAGCTGCAAATCAATGAACTTTAACCAAATGGGGTTTCTCTAATATGCTGTTGAAACTAAAAAAAAAAAAAAAGATCCCATTTTGGTCCACTGGTTTCAGTGATGAATTAGGGCTTCACTACTTAGTCGGGTTATGGGAATTGGGTAATGTGTTTATGATGTAATCTAAATGTTGAATTGGCTCTCAACCTTTTCTTTGTGTGAAGTTTGTCCTTTCATATCTAGAAGTAATTTTTGTTAAGATTTAAAACTGTTTTTTCAGATATTTTAAATAATAAATTGTGATTTATTGCATTTTTGGGTAGCTTTTAGATTTGTAAGTTTTATTTCAAGAAGAGCAAAAGAAGTTGATATCTGAATTTACTTCAAAAATTATAAAAATAACCTTCTTACTTTGAATTATTAATTTTTCTTGGAACTAACCGAATGGACCGATATGACCTAAGATTATGTTGAAGAGCGTTAGTCGATAGAGGGCAAGTGAATATTCTTAATAAAAATCCTATTTGAATTTGTCAAAGGTCTTTCAAATTCAATTATTTCTCTCACGGTTGACTTGCTTTAGTTTGATGCATTTCATGTAACCGGCTTGTGGGATCCCGGAAGTATCACAAAAAAATAGAAAAATTCTTTTTTGATTGTCAAGTCCTAAAATTCTGCTGTTTTAATTTCATTATTTTATGGATGACCAATACATTAAAAAGGATAGGGTCAATTTCAAAAATGTCATTGAATTTTATCCTTTTTAATGGTAAAGTCACAGAACTACTTTATGTCTCATTAAAGTAACTAAAGTTTATGGTCTTTATAACTTTTCGAATTTTCAGAATAAGTCATATAATTGTGAGAATACACTAAAATTTCAGCAAATATTATATCAGAATCTATAATGAGTTTAATTCTAAGAACCTTGCATCAAAATTAGTTTTCGGATCTGTAAGAATCGTAGATGTGTTCACAGTAGCTCAGTTGCATAAACTTCGATCTTCTGCATTTCATTCCTAGCTTTAATCGTCCCTCAACAAATTTTTGACATATATCATAACAATAACCCTCTTTTTAACTGCTCTGATTACCACTTCCTTGAGCTGATGCTCGAAAACAAAGATTTATGATTGAAGCAATGCGCCGTCATATTTGGAAATAAACACATTCTTGATCTTATTCTCAAAAACAATTAAGGGATTAGCTCAAGGAGTTTTGTGACATCAAATGCTCAAAAGTTTATACAAGATCTTGCGCTGGAAAACATGAAGAGTTTTGAATCCTCTTCAAGGCATAATATTGAGAATGCACATTAAATAGACATTCTCAATAACAGAGCTCGGATTAAATTGATGTTGATTTCTTGTTCTTATCAAATAACAAAGCTCGATTTTGAAGCATGGACTCATCAGCTTGTGGACTAACACCAAGGATGTAATAAGTATTTGCTTTCCACATTTACTTCGTTCATGACCGCGTGTTGCAACATCTGATTAATGGCTTTGAGTCCAAGATACAAATTCTTTAAAGCAAACTTATTCACTCCAAAATGTCTTATGGTTAATATGGTATAATTTTGGTGATGAAAGATTAAACAAATATGTACATATTATTGTGAGTGACAAATGAGATGGTTATTGTGATTGTTTCATTAGGAGATCAATATATTGGTAATTTTAATTGTGATGTATCTCTGTCAGTTACGAAAAAGGGATTGATTCTTGAATATCATCGAGTTTTGATTGCGAACATGATTATCAATCTATCGAAGAATAGATTTGAAGGTTATATTCCAAGTACTTACTATTGGAGATCTCATTGCACTTCGTGCGTTGAAATTATCTCATAATAGCCGGTGCAACATTTATCAGTAATTGAATCATTGGATATCAAAGCGGAGAGCATGGAAGCAAGAGAAAATGCAGCAGCAACCATTTTCAGTTTGTCACTCGGCGATGAGAATAAAACATTAATAGGTGCATCAGGGGGCCATACCAGCTCTCATAGATTTGCTTATGACAGGAAATACCAGAGGGAAGAAAGATTCTGCATCAGCATTGTTTAATTTGTGCATATAATATCAAGGAAACAAGGAGTCGGGCTGTTCGGGCAGGGATTATACCAGCACTGCTAAAAGTGCTGATGTTTCATAAAGCTTTGACCATTCTTTCGTTCCTAGCCAACCACCAATTAGAAGCTAGCATAATACTGTTATTGATAGATCTCCTAAGGACATGTATCCTTTCAATTGCCTCTTTTTTGTGTTGTGGCGTCTTCATTGAATTAACAAGTCGATAACTTCTGCTAAAGATATGTATAACTATTAGCACTAATTTTTGGCTCTAAAGATCTTTATTTTCCCTTCTTAAACATATCAATGACTAATATGAATAGGTGAGACCTGGAATTGCCTTCAATTTCCATAGTAATGGCTTGGAATGTTATGCTATAGTACTGATTTGAGAATGTTTCATACAACAAAAGTGATTGTTATTAAAGAAAAGAAAAATTACAAAGAGAATATAGAGAAAAAAAAAGTTAATGCCCATATATTCTGACCATTTTTTCCAACTCAATCTCATCTGTGGCGGTCTCTATAGTTGTCATCAAAAGTAGTGCTACATATGCCTAAAATCTATTTTGTGGTGCATTTGTATATTATTTGTGATGATCACAACCGCTGCAATGGATAATAAAAAATTAATAATAATGCAACAGGAGCGGACGCACATTCATCCAAGCCTTAGCGGAAAACATTCACAAAAATTATATGTAAAAAAAATAAAATTAAAATAGTTTGGATTAGGCAAATATTTTCTTACTAGAAAAGTAGTACTTTAAAGGATAATCTAGTCACATTCATGTTTATAACCGTTAGAGCACAAGATGAAATAAAGTTTTTGGCCGTCGCCACCAAATGTTGTGCTATATGTCGCCATTGTAATAGCGACCTGTCACGACCCAAAACTAACTCGTCATGATGACGCCTATCATGGTACTAGGCAAGTCGAGTCTCAAACAACTACCAACACTTTGAATGAACAACATACTGAAACAGGGTTTAAATAAGTAAAACTCTCATAACTGGATAGAAAGTCATAACTAAATGCGCAAAAATCCCCAAAACCTAGGTGTCACTGAGTACATGAGCATCTATACATAACAACAAAATCTGGTACACTATCTGAAAAATAAAACCAAATACATAAAATTGAAAGATAGGGAAAGGAGGATCAAGGTCTGCAGACGCCAAACAGCTACCTCGATGATCTTCGAACAGGTAGACTCGCCCGGAAATGTCTGGATCTGCACAAGAGGTGCAGAGTATAGTGTGAGTACAACCAACTCAATAAGTATCGCAAATAAATAAGGCAAGGTAAGGGAAGCTTAATTTGTTGAGGTCATTTGTTAATTCAGTGCAATTTTTTCCCTTTTTTATTAACACAATATAACAGTTAAGGCTAGCTCATAAGGCTTCGTGACACGAATATCCGTGTGTTCCTGGGCACTGGTTCTCAAATACCCTGCTCAACAGTGTTATAACATGTAGAGGAAAGAAAACATGTAAATCAAATAAATAATCAAGAAAATAAAAGTTCCACACACTGCACAGACAACTCACGTGCTGCACACACAACTCACATGATGCACGCACAACTCACGTGCGCTACGGACAACACACGTGATAATATCAATATATGAATCCGGACGAAAAATTCATGTGTTGCACGGACAACTCAGGTACCAATAATATCAATATATGGATCCTCACGGACAACTCACGTGCTGCACGGACAACTCACGTGCCAATAATATCAATATATGGATTCGCACAGACAACCTCACATGCTGCATGGACAACTCACATGCGGCAGTCCAAGAATATCATACAGGAGCAGTTAAGCAAGTATACAATGGATGAAATACGATTCTACTATCCCAGGACTGGTGTAAATAACATGCTAAAGTGTAGGCATGTGCAAAGTGTTCTATGGTAGCTTAATCCGTCAATTTCATCAATGAAAAACATTTATCAAGTTCGTTTAGGTTCTACAGAAGATACTTTGCTTCTGCGCAACCGCGGGTGCGACCACCTTCCCGCACCTAGGCTGAACCTCCGCTTCTGTGCTCGACCCCTCTGCATCCACGACTACGCATGTGCGGAAAATCCTTCGCACCTACGACCACATCTTTCCTTACTCCTGTCCGTATCTGCGCAACACAGCTTGCACTTACGATCAAAGCTCCGCATGTGCGATTACACCAGCAGAGTCCCAGCTTCAGTAATCATTACAACTCTAAATTTGATCTATTAACCATCTGAACTCCACCCGAGGCCCTCAGGACCTCGACCAATTATACCAACAAGTCCTAAAATATGATACGAACTTAGTCGAGCCCTCAAAGCACGTCAAACAATATCAAAAACACGAATCGCACCCCAATTCAAGCCTATTGAAACTAAGGAATTTCAACTTCTACAAACGACACCGAAACTTATCAAATTATGTTTGATTGACCTCAAAGTTTTGCGCACAAGTCACAAGTAATACCACGTTCCTACTCCAACTCCCGAAATTCCAATCTGAGCCTGGTAACCACAAAGTCCACTCTCGGTCAAATTTCTAAATTTTCAACTTTCGCCATTTCAAGCCTAATTCAACTATAGACCTCTAAATCACAATCCAGACACGCTTCTAAGTCTAAAAACTCCATTTCGTTGTCGTTTACACATAAGCCAACATCCGATCAACCATTTCGACTTATGCTTTCAACCTTGAGACTAAGTGTCTCAACTCATTCGAAAACCTCTTCGGACCCGAACCAACTACCTCGGCAAGTCACATAACAATTGTAAAGCATAAAAAGAGTAGTAAATGGGGGGAACGGGGCTACAACTCTCAAAATGACCTGTCGGGTCGTTACACGACCACTATTTCAGTGACAACCTTCCGTGGCGAGATATTTCAGGACTTCAATATCAGTTGGCTAACTTGAAACGGCTAATCTTGAGACATTTAGGTACCACAAAGACCTCTTGGTGTTCGATTCCGTTCTGCATTTCTTCTTTGATGTCACGACCCTAAACTAACCCGATCGTGATGGCGCCTATTGTGAAACTAGGCCAGCCGACACAAACCCAAAACAAACCAGAAAATCATAAGAAGTCATTTAAAACCATTAATTAACTAAAATCCCATAATATAAGTTTAAACAAGCAGTGCGAAAATATACCACAAGCCCGATATCGGGGTGTCACCAGTCATGAGCAACTACAAACTCGTCTAGGAACAAGAAAGGACAACATAGTTCGAAAATAAAATACTAAGACAATCTGAATAAGATATAAAGGAGAAGTAAAGGGCTGCGAACGCCAAGCAGCTACCTAGTCAACTCCGGAGACCTGCTGGAAGACTGTTTAGCACTCACTATCGCGTCCCGAGACTCCTGGATCTGCACACAAGGTGCAGAAAGTAATGTGAGTACACCAACTCAGTAACTAATAAAAGTAAAAGTTCCTGGGCAGTAAGAAAACAGGTAATTTCATGTCATAATACTATAGCAAAATAGTGTATGTCCAGAACAATACAGTAAATCAATAAACTCGTAAAAACAACTCAGTTCAGTAAAACCTTTTTAAAACATCTTTCCATAGTTTCAAACAAGTGATGAAAACAGTGAGTAAAAGGATAGAAACGTAAACGGCCCCTCGGGCAAAACATGTACCACAACTACCCCTCGGGCAAAATGTCAACAGAACCAACCCCTCGGGCTACCTTACAATCACTTGTAATCAGCCCGTCCGGCAACAACATGAAACAACAACAACCCCTCGGTCGATATCAAATCACTCACTTTGGGTACCCGCGCTCACTGAGGGTGTTCAGACTCCAGAGGGGCTCCTACAGCCCAAGTGCTATCACAAGCCATCTCGTGGCGTAATAAATCAGGCCCTCAGCCTCTTATATATCACAAATCAGTACAACCTACTATGGCGCGCAACCCAATCCTATGATATCCTCACGACACAGGACCTCGGCCTCACTCAGTCAGAAATCTCTCAAGCCCCTCGGGCAATAGTAAAACATAATGGTTAGCCTAAAATATCATTTAAATATCAAAACGGAGTAAATACGACTGAGTTATTAAAACAGTAGAATACAACATGACTAAATACATATATTAAGTCAAAACAGTGAGAAATAGTAGTAAAAAGCCCCTAAGGGTCCAAAACAGTTGGCACGAGGCCCAAATATGGCATTTCGCCCAAAACATAGCAATACTTTCCAAAACATAATGATATCAAACAGTTTTCAATCAAATATGCGACTTAACAGCCTTACGGGACTGACCAAGTCATAATCTCCAGCGGTGCACGGCCCCACGCTTGTCATCTAGCGTGTACGACACTTCAAAGTATCACCACGATGTGAAATCCGGGGTTTCATACCCTCACGACAACATTTACAATCATTACTTACCTCAATCCGGTCTAAACTCTAGCCCGCGATGCCTTTGCCTCTCTAATAGGCCTCCGAATTCTCCAAATCTAACCAAAATCCGTATTATACCATTAATACGCGCTAAAGGAACAAAGCCCAAGCGAAAATAATCAAATTAACTCAAATATCCCGAAATTGGCCAAACCCGACCCCAGGACCATGTCTCGAAATATGATAAAAATCACATCAATAGGATCCTTATCCTCCCACGAGTCCATACATACCAAGAACATCAAAATCGGACCTCAAATGGCCCCTCAAATCCCCAATTTACACTCTCCAATTTCAAGTCCTAATTCCCCAACTTTATGCTTTAAATCCCACTAATTTCATGTCTAAATAGTTAGAAACCACCACAGAATCGAGTATTGACTTCAAAAACCTTACCTCCAAGTGTTTCCCTTCGATTCCCTCTTCAATCCTTCTCAAAAAGCTTCAAAACTGCTCAACAATGGTGGAAAATGGGCTAAAAATCGCGAACGCCTCTATTTAAACATTCTGCCCAGGAATTATTTCCTTATTCGCGAACATGGTAGCTCCCTCGCGTTCGCGAAACACAAAATTCCACTATCCAATAATTCCTCTTTCGCGAACGCGAGTCCTTCCACGCGAGCGCGAAGCTTCAACTGCCCAAGCCTTCGCGAACGCGACCCTACCTATGCGAACGCGATGAACAAACTACTAGGGCCCCAGCTTCTCTAACTACCCTACGCAAACACGGGACCTACATCGCGTTCGTGATGCACACTCTGCCTCACCCTTCGCGAACGTGGAACCAACAACGCTAACGTGAAGAGTAATTCACCGGCCTCACTCCACATCCCTTCCTGAATGTGAGAGCCCTCTCGCGAACGCGAAGGACAAATCTCTGCAACAGAAACCAGAAGAAGTCTCCAACTCTCCAAACCAAGAATTTGAACCGTTAACCACCCCGAAACTCACTCGAGGCACTCGGGACCTCAACCAAACATGCCAACACATCCCATAAAATCATTCAAACTTGTTCCAACCTTCGAAATGCTCGTCCGAATGACCTAAAATTTTGCACACACATTCCAAATGACACAATGGACCTACTCCAATTTCCTAAATTCCATTCCGGCCCCGATATCAAAATTTTCACTACCAACCGAAAAACACAAAAATTCTAATTTCGCCAATTCAAGCCTAAATTTACCACGGACCTCCAAAATATATTCTGATTACGCTTCTAAGTCCCAAATCACCTAACGAAGCGATCCGAGCTATAATAACCAAATTCCGAGATCTTTTACTCACAAGTCAACTTCAGGTTGACTTTTCCAACTAAATGGCCAACTTAGGAGACTAAGTGTCTCATAACACTCCAAAACTACAACAAACCCGAACCAACCAATACAATACGATGACATACAATGTAATACCCTATATTTTTAATAAGGGTGTATTGGTCATTAGTATAATAATAATAATAATAATAATAATAATAATAATAATAATAATAATAATAATAATAATAATAATAATAATAATAATAATAATAATATAAGCAACCATCTATTAAAAATAAAATAAGAACTAATAAAAAAAGGAAAAAAAAGTAAGGAATGTAAGACAAAGGGCCGAAGCCCATTACAACTCATACAAGATTTAAAAAGGGTTATATGCACCCTTCTAAGGAAAAGAAGCAGAAAGCTTCAAACGACAAAACAAAAGAAAAACGAACAGAGAAAGAAGAAGAAGAAGAAGAAGAAGAAGAAGAAGAAGAAGAAGAAGAAGAAGAAGAAGAAGAAAGCTTTGGGCAAAGACCTTAAGAAGAATTGGGAGTTGAAATTGAAAGTATTAAAGCTCTCCTTCGGCTCAAGAGGTTAACCTTCTTCCCCTCATCTATTGAATTATTTCACCGCATCTATACAATTTCATGTAGTACAAAAGAATTCAATATCAACTTTCTCTTATATAAAAAGAAATATACAATTACTATGGAGATAATGAGGCTATAAAAGTTTGGTTTAAGTACTAATAGGTCTAATTTTAGAGGAATAAATTATACCAAATCGTTTGAAATTGATAGAATTATGGACCAGTTCTATGATTAAATATAAATCCACAAACTAAGACTCAAACGTGAACCCCGATGATTGGGTATTCTAAAATAGTGATGGATTTATCCTAAATGAGGCAATTAACATGAGATCGATATTATATAATTATAGATTGATTGGAGGAATTTGTACGAATTGCTCGAGGTGAAGCATTTGGTATTTCAGCACGAGTATTGTGAGTAGTAATCTTACTGCAATTTGTATTTTCATAACTTGCATGATTTACACATGATTTTTAATATGAATATGTTACTGATTATTTTGAGTTGCATGTGTAACAAATATTTTACTTGATATGATACCGAAATAGTTATTTGAGATGAATACCGTGGTTTTAAATATTTTCGTTGTCACCAGATCTGTTTTACCGTTACTTGAATTTACGGTTATCGAAAATAATTTATATGATTTGATAAGAACCTAAATGCACTATATTGTTTTAAAATATTTTCTACGAGTATATACGGATTACAGAGACAAGTATAAATGTGAGTAGACAGTGAAGGATCCCGTAGCTAACGACGGGTTCGTTAGACTTGGTGCACCTTGTAATTACAGATTACCATTATAGCCCTCGCTAGTGGGAAGGTAGAACTAGCATACCGTTAGCGACTTCCCTTGAGTAGGGATTACCGTTATATTTGACTTCTTGCGAAGAAGTCCACAGTTATACCGATTACATGATCCATTTATTGAAACCTTCCAAATGTGAATATTGATATTATACAGTGATTACCGAGCTTATTACTGAAATGTTAATTGTATTATACTACAAGAAAAGCATGATGAAACTGAAAATTATTTATTATTTCTGAAAAGGCTTTTTTATGTTATTTTCTCTTTGAGATACTAGGATATTTCTGACTTGTCCCCAAATAAAAACGGTTGTGGTTAAGTGTTATTACTCACTGAGCTAGTGACTCATTCCCTGCTAATTTTTTTTACAGAGATAACAGTTGACGCAGGCGAGGATTTCGTTAATTAGAGCGCACATGTTGAGAATTCTTGGTGAGCCTCGCACTTGTTCGCGTGGGCGGAGATCTTTATCAATTGTTATGGTCTTTTCTTTGAATTCTGAGAGTCGCTCCATAGTCATTCTTTTAGTGTCATGAGTTTTATTTTGCTATTAGTCTTATGTCGAGTATTGTTCTTTATTATCAAAGTCGGAGATAAATTAGTATTTCTGGTTGTTAGTGGGTTGATTATTAATGGTGAAGACTATTTTGGTTAATTGATAAGTTGTCGGTTGGTTGAATTGCTATTAGGATGTTTGGTTGCTGATTTGAGACAGGGAAATTTTTTGGGATAGTCCAAAAATAGGGAAACTCTACCCAATTATTTGTAAAATACCGATGAGGCTTACTTGGGAGAACTTGCTCCTAAGCGCCGGTCACGATCCTGAATTGGGTCGTGACAAAGTTGGTATCAGAGCCAGGGCTTTAAGTCCCGAGTCATGGAGCAATGTTTAGTAGAGTCTTGTTCATGGGTATGTAGGCGCCCATACTTATGACCTTGAGGTTACTGAACATTTAGGAATGTTTTCCCTTCTTTCATTCTTTGATCGTGCATTGAGATAACTTGAGATTGACTTTGGAATATTTCTTTCGCAGATGGCTAGGACACTCACACCCTCATCTGTTGGACGTGGTGCTGGATGTGGTGCTACGTGGGGTGGCGATCAAGTTGGGGTTCATCAAACTAGAAGACAGACTGTTCATCAACCTCAAGTTGGGAACATGGGTCAAACCCAAGTTGTTATGACAGATCAAGTGCAAGAGCTGGGAGTTCAGAACGCTCCACCACCAGTGCCAACTGTTGTACCTATTGTTGCCTTACCTGCAGATGCAGTGGCAAAGTTATTTAATGTGTTAGAGGCATTGGTGCTTACTCAGGGCGGAAGTTCAGCTCCTCAGTCTACTTTATAGACACAAGCTCCTACACATACTCAGCCTTTCGGGAATAAGGAAGTATCCTTACACGAGTTCCTGAAATTAAAATCACCAAAATTCACAAGTTCCGATAACTCAGCAGATACTCAAGGTTTCTTGGATGGGACACTCAAGGCATTACGTGCTCTTGGATGTTCTAGTGAGAGAGCCGTGGAGCTTGCATCATACAAACTAGAGGATATGGCCAACATATGGTATGAAACGATATTGCTAGGAAGGCCAGCAGGAGCACCACTACTGACATGGGACGAGTTCACTAAGTTGTTCAAGAATCATTTTCTTCTAGACAGTCTGATGCAACAATATGCTAGAGACTTTGAGAGATTGATTCAGACTCCAGATATGGATGTGTCAATATATAACACTAAGTTCTGTAAGCTGGCTATATATGCTCCTCACTTAGTGCCTACCAAAGAAGCTCGAGTTCAGAGGTTTGTTGATGGATTGGTTGGTCGTCTATACACTACAGTAGCCCCACAGATGAAGACTTTATCCTACTCTGATGTAGTCGTCCTAGCTAGAAAGATTGAAAATAAGGGACTTGAGGAGCGTGCAGCTAGTGATTTATGTAAGAAGGCCAAGACAGGAGAGGCTTTCAGTGGTGGTTTTAGTGAAAATAGAAGAGCATGAAATCAGGGACAACAACAACAACAACAACAACAGGGTTCTCAGACAGGGACACACATGTCTTCACAGTCCACATACAGACCACGTTACAGACAAGGTAATAGGGGACCATCATCTTCTAGACATCGTAATTCTGGGCAGATATATGCCACTACTCTAGCCTGCCAGACTTGTGGTAGATCACATTTGGGCCAATGTCGTGTTCTAACTAGAGAGTGTTTTCGGTGTGGCCAGTTGGGACATCACTTGAGGGATTGCCCTCAGCCTCCGAAAAATTTCAACCAGGCTTTTATTCAAACAGCTGCACCGACTCATACTACTCATAATACTTCAGGTGATATAGGTACAGGAAATAGAGGTCGAGGTGCTAGAAATTGTGCTACTGTGAATCAAGGACAAGGGAATGCTGGTAGAGGTCAGGCGAGAGTTTTTGCATTTACTAGACAAGATGCCCAGGCCTCGAATGCAGTGGTTACATGTATTCTTTCTGTCTGTTCATTTGATGCACTTGCATTGATTGATCCGGGATCTATTCACTCTTATGTGTCCTCGTACTTTGCTTTGAGATTTAGTAGACAGCCCGAGCTATTGAATGATCCTTTTCTAGTTGCTACTCCTATTGGAGAATCTCTATTAGCTGAATACGTGTATCGTGCTTGTCAGATTCGGGTTGAGGGTAGAGATACTCTAGTTGACCTTATTGTACTTGATATGATTGACGTTGACATGCTGATGAGAATGGATTGGTTATCTTCTTGCTATGCTATAGTCGATTGTCATGCAAAGATAGTTAAGTTTGAGATACCAAATGAACCCAGTTTTATTCTAAGAGGGAGTTAAGTTCCAGAGACTTGCAAAATTGTATCTTTTATGAAGGCTCAATGACTTCTAAAGAAAGGTTGCTTTGGTCTATTAACTATTGTAAATGATACAAGAAAGGAAACAGTTAGTATAGAAAATTTACCAATGGTGAGAGAATTTTCTGATGTATTTCCTGAGGATTTACCAGGATTGCCTCCAGTACGAGAAATAGACTTTAGTATTGATTTGCTACCTGACACATAACCCATATCGATACCCCCATATTGAATGGCACCAACAGAGTTGAGGGAGGTAAAGCAACAGTTACAGGATTTGTTAGCTAAGGGTTTTATTAGACCTAGTGTATCACCATGGGGTGCACCAGTACTGTTTGTAAAGAAAAAAGACGGATCCCTGAGAATGTGCATTGACGATAGGCAGTTGAACAAGATAACAATACGCAATAAATATCATTTGCCTCGTATAGATGACATGTTTGATCAGTTACAAGGAGCTGCCCACTTTTCAAAGATTGACCTCTGTTCTAGTTATCATCAACTTAGAATCAAAGATGAATATATTTCTAAGACTGCTTTCAGAACTCGATACGGGCACTATGAGTTCCTTGTGATGCCTTTCGGACTGACAAATGCACCAGCTGCATTCATGGATTTAATGAATAGGGTGTTCAAGTCGTTTCTAGATAGATTTGTAATAGTATTTATTGATGATATCCTGATATATTCTCATAGCCAAGGAGAACACGAGAATCATCTCAGGACTATGTTGCAGACATTGGGAGAACATCGGCTTAATGCTAAGTTCTCAAAGTGTGAATTCTGGCTAGACTCGGTAGCATTTTTGGGGCATGTTGTATCCAAAGATGAAATTATGGTAGATCCTAAGAAGACTGAAGCTGTGCAGAAATGGCCCAGACCTACTTCTCCTACAGAGATTCGCAGCTTTTTAGGCTTAGCGGGCTATTACAGGCGTTTTGTGCAAGATTTGTCGGAATAGCAGCGCCGCTGACCAAGCTAACACAGAAAAATGCAAAGTTTTAGTGGACGGAGGAATGTGAGAAGAGCATTCAAAAAGTCAAAATATGTTTGACAACTGCACCAATATTAGCCTTACCATTAGGTTCTGGAGGATTTACAGTATTCTGTGATGCCTCGAGGGTGGGATTATGTCACGACCCAAACTAAAGGGCCATGACTAGCACCCGACCATACTTGTCGAGCACCAACGTACATTTCATCTAACCTTCTTTATTATCTTTTAGGGCTGACGAGATCAATATAAATGGTAGACCTGGATCATGGACAACCAGCAATAAAATATGACGGCATGAACATACATAGCAGGGGATGACCAAACAATCAAGAAACTACATATAAGGTATGAGCTACCACGCTACTATGAAAGACTATACAACAAAAACTAGCCGACAAGGCATACCAAACTATACATGAGTCAACACCTTGTCTATGAGCCTCTAAATGAACATAAGTGCTGCAACATAGACGGAACAGGGCCCTGACATACCCATAATGTCTATAACAGAAATAAATACCAAGACCACGGCAAGTCCGGAGAAGGGATCTCGCCAATCACCAATGAACTAGATAGCCTACTGTGGTGGGGGAGTTGCACCTGCCTGTCTATCAGGACCTGCAGCACGACATGCAGCATCCACAAACAAAAGGACGTCAGTACGAATAAAGTACTGAGTATGTAAGGCAGGGAACCATAAATACGAACAGTAATGTAAGCAGGGATATATAATATACAACCTGGAAAATCTGAGTACCTGTGAGGGCTACTGACATGAAATGCATGATACATATGTATGTATACATAAACTTTTAAAACATACGCCTCTGTGGGCATCATCATCATCATATTGTACCCGACCATAATACGCTCGGTAAAAACATACCCGGCCAACATAAGGCTTGGTAGAATCGTACCCGGCCACGTAGAGCTCGGTAAAATCCAACTGATCAGTGGTTGCACAATAGGTGTCGTACCCGGCCGACTATAGCGCGACTCGGTAGAGTAAAATAGATACATATATATAATGCATGCTCAACTCATGGAATCACATTCTAAACCTTTCGGAGTGACATAAGGTCGGTATCCTCTGTACATGTTATTAGGACCAACTCTTCATTACGAACCTTATAAGAATCAAGAAGTACCAACAACATTGATAACATAAGAATAAGAGAAACAACATTAACATCAGTCGTTCCATAAGAGGGAAAGCAATGTAAGTACTGCTAGCTTCTAAGAGTAGAGTATCTTTGGAAGCTCGTTCATTACATTATGTACAATCGGAGTGGTGCAAAAGAAGAAAAGGGATAGCCTCACATACCTTGTATATACTGCCCCAATCATAAGCTATGCAGTTGTCACAACTCCTTAGTCTACAATAAGAGAAACGATATTATCGTTATCATTTAAGCATCATAACTATTATGTATCGACCACAACCTATTTTACGTTGAAACGGACAGCACCTCCCCTATATATATGACTTCACACCATTCCAAACAATCACCAAAAAACCAAGACAACATCAATAATAAACATATTGAGCCTCCCAAAATAGTCCACACACAACCTTATTACATCATACATACGACGACCACCGTAGTCGTGTCAAACGACCCGGAAATGTTACGAATCACTATCAGACCACAACCCTACATATATATGGTGTTCCTCCACACCCTTCCACCTCCAAAACTCCACAAAATAGTAGAAAAACACGTAGCCCAATAGCAACACAAAACAGTCCACAAAACAGTCCGCTACAAGTGAATAACTCGAACTCACGGCTTCCGATCACCGTCCCGTGAGTTCTTACATGTATAGAACGAATTACCATGAATTCATAGCAGAGAAAAATGTATGAAAGAAGGCAGTAACTTATCTTACTTGTTGGATAACTCAGCCCTTCCCTTGGTTCTTCAAACTCTAGGTTTTACCTTATAATAGAACTTGAAAGAGAGAGAAAATCGATTAGGGTTTGTGTGGGATTTTTGGGGAGGAGTTGTAGGGGTTAACTTTGGTTTTGAGGGTCTGAAATATGGATGAAATAACTGAGTTCATAACCCCTTAAAAGTCCTCTCTTGGCCGACTTAGGTCTTTTAATTTTGTCCTATCATTTTGGCAAGTAGGTGATGCACCTACTTGTCATCTACCAATCTGTGCAGGCTTGCAAAAATATGAATATCTCTATACTCCGAGATAGTATTGACAAATGGTTTAATGCGTTGGAAGCTAGACTCGTAGATCTTTAATTTTGTGGGTAGATCACCCCGTAATTCTTTGTAAATTAGGAGAAAAGCTTAGAAATATTTAACCTAATGTTTAAGTAAAATTATGAACCTAAGTTGCGACAACGTTTGTCGACTTTTGTTTCATAACTTGTTTGACTTCAAGACTTATGATACGGATATTATATGATTCAAACAACTTAATACATGACCTTGAGTGTATTAAGAACCTCTAGGTTTACCTGAAAATACGAGTTACCACATCCTTGATTCGTTTAACTTCTAATACTTGTTAATCACCCTTATACACCCTTGTATCACTTAAGACCAAGAGGATTAACTTCTTATCATCTCAAAGGTAATTCCTTATTGAATATATGTTAACTAATATATGGCATAAACTAACACATGTGGATATGGGTTGTAACACCCTTCCCCCCTTAGGAACATTCGTCCTCGAATGTAAGGGTTCATGGGGAGTTTAAATCATCGTGGATTCCGGTCAAGTTTCTCCCATAAATAGAGGACAAACTTGCAAGCGGTTAACTCAACGTATGGCCTTACAAGAGTATGCAAAGCATTATGGACATGTAAATTATCTGCATATCGCCATTTTGTATTAAGGAAGAATATTCTCAAGTTATTGCTTACCTCATAGAGCCATTTCACCTTCCAATGTATCATGTGTTCCACCAGCATCCTTGTTATCTTCATTCTGGAATAGGTGCGGGTATTTAGACTTCATCTCCTCTTCTGCTTCCCATGTTATTTCTTCCATATTCTTGTTCCTCCACAATACTTTGATGGAAGCTACATCTTTTGTTCTCAGCTTGCGGACTTGTCGATCTAATATAGCTAATGGAACTTCTTCATATGATAGGTCCTCTGTAACCTGTACATCTTTGATAGGGACGACTCGAGAAGGGTCTCTAATACATTTCCTCAACATAGATACATGGAATATCGGGTGGAGAAATTCCAATTCGGATGGCAATTCTAACTCATAAGCAACCTGTCCAATCCGTCGAAGAATTTTATACGGCCCGATATACCTTGGACTCAGCTTACCTTTCTTCCCAAAACACATAATACCCTTCATTGGTGAGATCCTCAGGAAAACCCAATCACCAACCTCAAACTCCAGATCATGACGTCGGACATCGAAATAAGTTTTTTGCTTGCTTTGTGCCGTCCTCAATCGCTCCTGTATCACTTTCACCTTCTCAATAGCTTGGTGAATCAAATCTGCCCCATATAATTCTATTTCACCGACTTCGAACCATCCAACTGGTGATCTACATCTTCCTCCCGTATAGTGCCTCATATGGGGCCATTTTAATACTAGAATGGTAGCTATTATTGTAGGCGAATTCTATGAGTGGAAGATGGTCATCCCAATTTCCCTTAAAATCTAGAACACATGCTCGTAGCATATCTTCCAGTGTCTGAATAACTATACATGAGTCGACACTTGTCTATGAGCCTCTAAATGAACATAAGTGCTGCAACATAGCCGGAATAGGGCCCCGACATACCCATAATGTCTATAACAAAAATGCATACCAAGACCACGGTAAGTCCGGAGAAGGGATCTCGCCAATCACCGCTGAACTGGACAGCCTACTGTGGTAAGGGAGCTGCACCTGCCTGTCTATCAGGACCTGCAGCACGACATGCAGCGTCCACAAACAAAAGGATGTCAGTACGAATAAAGTACTGAGTATGTAAGGCAGAGAACCATAAATACGAACAGTAATGTAAGCAGGGATAGAGAATATACAACCTGGAAAATCTGAGTACTTCTGAGGGCTATTGACATGCAATGCATGATACATATGTATGTATACATAAACTTTTAAAACATACGCCTCTGTGGGCATCATCATCATCATATCGTACCCGACCATAATAGGCTCGGTAAAAACATACCCGACCATCATAAGGCTCGGTAGAATCGTGCCCGGCCACGTGGAGCTCGGTAAAACCCAACTGATCAGTAGTTGCACAATAGGTGTCGTACCCAGCCGACTATAGCGCGGCTCGGTAGAGTAAAATAGATACATATATATAATGCATGCTCGACTCATGGAATCACATTCTAAACCTTTCGGAGTGACGTAAGGTCGGTATCCTCTGTACACGTTATTAGGACCAACTCTTCATTATGAACCTTATAAGAATCAGGAAGTACCAACAACATTGATAACATAAGAATAAGAGAAGCAACATTAACATCAATCGTTCCATAAGAGGGAAAGCAATGTAAGTACTGCTAGCTTCTAAGAGTAGAGTATCTTTGGAAGCTCGTTCATTACATTATGTACAATCGGAGTCTTGCAAAAGAAGAAAAGGGATAGCCTCACATACCTTGTATATACTGCCCCAATCACAAGCTATGCAGTTGTCACAACTCCTTAGTCTACAATAAGAGAAATGATACTATCGTTATCATTTAAGCGCCATAACTATTATGTATCGACCACAACCTATTTTACGTTGAAACGGACAACACCTCCCCTATATATATGACTTCACACCATTCCAAACAATCACCAAACAGCCCAAACAACATCAATAATAAATATATTGAGCCTCTCAAAATAGTCCACGCACAACCTTATTACATCATACATACGACGACCACCGTAGTCGTGTCAAACGACCCGGAAATGTTACGAATCACTATCAGCCCACAACCCTACATATATATGGTGTTCCTCCACACCCTTCCACCTCCAAAACTCCACAAAATAGTAGTAAAACACGCAGCCCAATAGCAACACAAAACAGTCCACAAAACAGTCCGCTACAAGTGAATAACTCGAACTCACGGCTTCCGATCGCCGTCCCGTGAGTTCTTACATGTATAGAACGAATTACCATGAATTCACAGCAGAGAAAAATGTATTAAAGATGACAGTAACTTACCTTACTTGTTGGATAATTCAGCCCTTCCCTTGGTTCTTTGAACTCTAAGTTTTACCTTCAAATAGAACTTGAAAGAGAGGGAAAATTGATTAGGGTTTGTGTGGGATTTTTGGGGAGGAGTTGCATGGGTTAACTTTGGTTTTGAGGGTTTGAAATATGGATGAAATAACTGAGTTCATAACACCTTAAAAGTCCTCTCTTGGCCGACTTAGGTCTTTTAATTTTGTCCTATCATTTTGGCAAGTAGGTGATGCACCTACTTGTCATCTACCAATCTGCGCATGCTTACGAAAATATGAATATCTCTATACTCAGAGATCGTATTGACAAATGGTTTAATGTGTTGGAAACTAGACTCGTAGATCTTTAATTTGATGGGTATATCACCCTGTAATTCCTTGTAAATTAGGAGAAAAGCTTAGAAACATTTAACCTAATGTTTAAGTAAAATTATGAACCTAAGTTGCGACAAAGTTTGTCGACTTTTGTTTCATAACTCGTTTGACTTCAAGACTTATGATACGGATATTATATGATTCAAACACCTTAATACATGACCTTGAGTGTATTAAGAACCTCTAGGTTTACCTGAAAATACGAGTTACTACATCCTTGATTCATTTAACTTCTAATACTTGTTAATCACCCTTGTATCACTTAAGACCAATAGGATTAACTTCTTATCATCTCAAAGGTAATTCCTTATTGAATTTATGTTAACTAATATATGGCATGAACTAACGCGTGTGAATATGGGTTGTAACAGATTAGGATGTGTTCTCATGCAAAATAGTCGTGTGATAGCTTATGCTTCGAGACAATTGAAAAAGCACGAGCAAAACTATCCTACACATGATTTGGAGATGGCTGCAGTGGTATTTGCTCTAAAAATTTGGAGGCATTATCTATACGGCAAAACTTGTTAGATTTATACTGACCATAAAAGTCTGAAGTATATCTTCAGTAGAGAGATCTGAATCTTGTTCTATTTTGTATCATCCTGGAAAAGCCAATGTGGTAAAAATCTATGGGGAGATTGGCACATATAGCCCCTACAAAGAGACTTTTGGCCAAAGATATTTAGAGATTAGAAGATACAGGTATCAGATTTAGTGTCGGAAATTCAGACGCATTGTTGGCTTGTGCTCAGGCTAAGTCTTCATTAGTTGAGCACATTAAGGCCACCCAATATGAGGACGAACGATTATGTAAATACAGAGATAAGGTCTTAGCTGGTAAAAGCAAGGATATGATTGTTAAAAGTGATGGTGTTCTTCGAATGGGTGACAGGCTATGTGTAGCAGACGTAGATGGGTTGAGACATGCTATTCTTGAAGAAGCCCACAACTCTAAATACACTATACATCCTGGATCCACAAAAATGTACCATGACCTGAAGCAATTTTATTGGTGGGGAGGTATGAAGAAAGATATTGCTAACTTTGTTTCTATTTATTTGACTTGTCAGCAGGTCAAGGCTGAGCATCAGCGACCCGCAGGAGTACTACAACAAATTGAGATTCTAGAGTGGAAATGGGAAAGAATTACTATGGATTTTGTCACCGGTCTACCATGAAACCTTAGAGGTTATGATTCGGTGTGGGTGATTGAAGATCGACTAACGAAATCAACACATTTTTTGCCGGTGAAGACTACATATGGTGGAGTCAGGTATGCACAGATATTATAAACGAAATTGTCCGACTTCACAGAGTTCCAATATCTATCATCTCTGATAGAGGATCATAATTTACCTCACATTTTTGGAAATCTTTTCAAGAAGCATTGGATACATGAGTAGATCTTAGTACTGCATTTCATCCACAGACAGACGGGCAGTCTGAACATACTATACAGATCTTGGAGGATATGTTGAGAGCTTGCATTCTTGAGTTTGGAGGTAGGTGGGATGCTTATCTACCTTTAGCTAAATTTGCTTACAACAATAGCTTCCAGTCCAGTATTCAAATGGCACCGTACAAAGCATTGTATGGTAGAAGATGTCGTTTTCCTATCGGATGGTTTGAAGCTGGTGAGACTAACTTATTGGGATCCGACCTAGTACAAGAAGCTATGGACAAGGTCCAGTTGATCATATAGAGATTGCTTGCAGCTCAAAGTACACAAAAGTCTTATGTTGATAAGAGAAGAAGAGATTTAGTGTTCACATTGGGGACAAAGTGTTCCTACGAGTCTCCCCTATGAAAGGTGTGATGCGATTTGGGAAAAAAGGCAAGTTGAGCCCCATGTTTATAGGACCGTATGAGATACTAGACCGAGTGGGAACGGTGGCTTATCGTTTGGCACTTCCTCCTGAGTTGTCCTTTATTCATCCAGTGTTTCACGTCTCAATGCTAAGAAAATGTATATCAGACTCATCTCAGGTGATTGAAGCACCTGCTATAGCACTTGATGAAAAGTTGTCTTACGAGAAGGAGTTGATGGCAATTGTTGATAGACAAGTAAGAAAGCTACGGTCAAAAGAAATTGTGTTCATTAAAGTTTTATGGAGAAATCATACCGTTGAAGAAGCTACTTGGGAAGTAGAAAAAGATATGCAAGCGAAGTATCCCTATTTGTTTCAGTCTACAGGTACGAATTTGAGTTAAATTCGGGGACCAAATTTCATAAGGTGGAGAGGATGCAATGCCCTATATTTTTAAATAAGGGTGTATTGGTCATAATAATAATAATAATAATAATAATAATAATAATAATAATAATAATAATAATAATAATAATAATAATAATAATAATAATAATAATAATAATAATAATAAGAAGAAGAAAAAGGTAAGAACTAATAATTAAAAAAAGGAAAAAAGTAAGGAATGTAAGACAAAGGGCCGAAGCCCATTACAACTCATACAAGATTTAAAAAGGGTTATCTGCACCCTTCTAAGGAAAAGAAGCAGAAAGCTTCAAACGACAAAAGAAAAGAAAAAACGAACAGAGAAAGAAAAAAGGGAAGAAGAAGAAGAAGAAGAAGAAGAAGAAGAAGAAGAAGAAGAAGAAGAAGAAGAAGAAGAAGAAGAAGAAGAAGAAAGCTTTGGACAAAGACCTTAAGAAGAAATGGGAGTTGAAATTGAAAGTATTAAAGTTCTCATTCGGCTCAAGAGGTTAACCTTCTTCCCCTCATCTATTGAATTATTTCACCGCATCTATACAATTTCATGTAATACAAAAGAATTCAATATCAACTTTCTCTTATATAAAAAGAAATATACAATTACTATGGAGATAACGAGGCTATAAAAGTTTGGTTTAAGCACTAATAGGTCTAATTTTAGAGGAATAAATTATACCAAATAGTTTGAAATTGATAGAATTATGGACTAGTTCTATGATTAAATATAAATCCACAAACTAAGACTCAAACGTGAACCTCGATGATTGGGTATTCTAAATTAGTGATGGATTTAGCCTAAATGAGCAATTAACATGAGATCGATATTATGTAATTATAGATTGATTGGAGGAATTTGTACGAATTGCTCGAGGTGAAGCATTTGGTATTTCGGCACGAGTATTGTGAGTAGTAATCTTACCGCAATTTGTATTTTTATAACTTGCATGATTTACACATGATTTTAATATGAATATGTTACCGATTATTTTGAGTTACATGTGGGACAAGTCTTTTACTTGATATGATATCGAAATAGTTATTTAAGATGAATACCGTGGTTTTAAATATTTTCGTTGTCACTAAATCTGTTTTACCGTTACTTGAATTTACTGTTATCGAAATGAAATTATATGATTTGATAAGAACCGAAATGCCCTATATTATTTTAAAATATTTTCTACGAGTATATACGGATTACAGAGACAAGTATAAATGGGAGTAGACATTGAAGGATCCCGTAGCTAACGGCGGGTTCGTTAGACCTGGTGCACCTTGTAATTACAGATTACCGTTATAGCCCTCGCTAGTGGGAAGGTAGAACTAGCATACTGTTACCGACTTCCCTCGAGTAGGGACTACCGTTATATTTGACTTCTTGCGAAGAAGTCCACAGTTATACCGATTACATGATCCGTTCATTGAAACCTCCCAAATGTGAATATTGATATTATACAGTGGTTACCGAGCTTATTACTGAACTGTTAATTGTATTATACTACAAGAAAAGTATGATGAAATTGAAAATTATTTATTGTTTCTGAAAGGGCATTTTTATGTTATTTTCTTTTTGAGATACTAGCATGTTTCTGACTTGTCCCTAAAAAAACGGTTGTGGTTAAATGTTATTACTCACTAAGCTAGCGACTCATTCCTTGCTAATTATTTTTACAGAGACAGCAGTTGACGCAAGCGAGGATTTCGTTAATTAGAGCGCACAGGTTGAGAATTCTTGGTGAGCCTCGCACTTGTTCGCGTGGGCGGAGATTTTTATCAATTGTTATGGTCTTTTCTTTGAATTCTTAGAGTCGCTTCATAGTCATTCTTTTAGTGTCATGAGTATTATTTTGCTATTAGTCTTATGTCGAGTATCGTTCTTTATTATCAAAGTCGGAGATAAATTAGTATTTTTGGTTGTTAGTGGGTTGACTAGTAATGGTGGAGACTATTTTGGTTAATTGATAAGTTGTCGGTTGGTTGAATTGTTATTAGGACGTTTGGTTGCTGATTCGAGACAGGAAAATTTTTTGGGATAGTCCAAAAACAGGAGAAACTCTGCCCGATTTTCTGTAAAATATCGATGAGGCTTACTTTGGAGCACTTGCTCCTAAGTGCCGGTCATGATCCTGAATTGGGTCGTGACACTGAACAACACATAAGAAAGCAGAAATGAGGGAAATGGATCGGTAACTCATGAAACGACCGGCCGGGTCGTTATATTTGACCTTGTATAAAGTTTTGTTACATTACCGCAACTATGTTTTTTTGTTACTTAAATTATAAACAACTATTATGTTAGATTACGATAACACTTACACAATTTAACATTTTCAACTTGCAATTTTGTCCCTTCAAATTTTGTGTAATGCCTCACACAAATGTTTTAATATATTTATATCCTTTTCGGAATTTTTCTTATACTAAAAATTTGGTGACGACATTCCCCTATAGTCGCCACCATCTGTTATACCATATGTTGCCAACCAATATTTCAGTGACTTTCCGCAGCGACTGCTCACAACCGCCACAAAAAGAGGTGCCGCGTGTCGCCAATTGGAGTAAGGACCTAAATTTCACTGACAACCTTTTGCGGCGACTGCAGTCGCCACTAAAGGTCCTAATGTCGCCAATTGCATTAGCAGCCTACGTTTCACTGAAAACCTTTTGCGCGACTTCTGTAGTTGCCACTAAAGGTTCTGTATGTCGCCAATTGTAGTAACGCCCTACATTTCACTCGTAACCTTTTGTCGCCACCAAAAGCTTCCGTATGTCGTCAATTATAGTATTTCACCAACAACCTTTGCGGGCCAGGGGCGTACGCAGAATTTTTTGTAAGTGTTAGGGATATAGTAAATATGCCCTAGATCCAATATCATATTTGATGTTTTGAACATATTTTTATAAAATATATATGGCATTTGATATTCTTTTATCATTGATATTAATTGCTTGATTAATTTGATAAGGTCCTTGATTAAATTTTGAGACTTGACATTGTGATGGAGATCATGATAATGAGAGTAAAGTTTCTTATAATTTAATCTAAATTTGTTCTTGATCGTAGGATTATTAATTTTGGACATTAGTAATCCGGTTAGATCAATATTTATGTGATCGTCTTTATGGGATAAAGATTAGTTGATCTCATTAACTAAATCACATAGATAGATGATGCATATAGAGATATGATCATTGAACCGACTCATTGGATAATTCCTAATGGTTAGAATTACCATAAACTGTCAATAGGATATTCTCTTGAAGAATGTGATGTAACCGTTTCCTTTGACCTGAGATCGTCATAGTAATTGACAAGTTATTTATTGTGCTTTGATGCTAGACACCTATGGCTCTAGGGCGATAGTTGAAAGGATATTGGGCACGATTAAATACTTGTAGAATTAGTGATTAATCAAGATGGAATCTGTCAACTCTTGGTAATGAGTTTAAGCTCCATGTTGTCATGAATTATAACCGACCAAATTAAGACCTTGGCCAGGGCAATTGAATGAAAGAAGAAATGAGTTTATTAGGTCATTCAATGGTCGATTATATTTGACGTGAACACATAGTTGGTCGCCTATTAGGATTTGACAGTTGAACCATATCCTAGGGTGATCCAAAGCTATAAGGACAGAAGGAATTACTACATTATTCTTCTACTGGTTATTGAGAGTAAATTGTATACTTTATGTTATCCGGTCGTTAAGGAGTGTTGCTAGACGCAACCCTTGATTAGTATATTGATGTGATCAATTTACTACCGGTTTAGTATTGAACCTATGGGGTCACACACTTACGAGTGTTCTGATCTTTGCTAAAGGATTAATTAACTTATTATTTGATAATTAAATTAAGAAATTTAATTAGTCAAATAAATTTAGTTATCAGTCTAAGTGAAATATTATTATATTCATTGCTAGCACAAATGATATAGTTAATATTGTGAACAAATTGAAGTTTTCTATTTGGAATAGAAAATTAAATTATATCTTTTGGTTGTAATGTATATATTAATTATATAAAAGTTGTATATAATATCAATTTAATTTTGTAATTGGATTAACGTAAAAGTCAAAAAGGACTTGTCGGCTTATTTCAATCACGTACATCTTATTAAGAATGGGATTTGTACTATTCAATTTGGATTGAATTAAAAGGTCCATAAAGGACGTGGCTTCTATTCCTATACTGAATGTGATTTAGTTTTCTAATAGAAAAAGTTTTACAAAGTTCAATTTTGGAATGAACTTGTAAAAGAAGTAAATCACGTTTATATTTTCCCTTAACCCAATGAAAGATATTGTTGGCTTAAGTGATATATAAATACATCACTAAGGGTTAAGAGGCCACAAAATTAAGAGAAAAACATACAAGAACAGTTCTTGTCGTGCGACTTCGATTATTAGTTCTTGAGAAGAAAAATACTTTGTGAAAGTGAGAGTGCAATACAAAGCCAAGAGAGAAAATACAATTACAAGAAAAGTGTTTCTTGTTCTTCTAATTTGAGTTGAGATTTTTGAGAAAAATTTCATCACAAGTTTTCCGTTCAATTTGTTCGCGGGTTTCGTTGATCAAAGAGTTGATAGCAGGGATCGGTCTCGGTATGGATACGCATAGAGTCTTCGCACTATCGAAGAAATTTGAAACGAGACTCTCTTCACCAGGTACGTCTTAGATCCGATCTTTGACATGTAAATAAATTTTAAACACGAAAAGATCTGCCTAGGATTGTTATTGTCTTCCATTGCGTGTTACGAATACCTATATGCAATCCTTCGGTAAGCAATATTGACATCTAAAGAAATAGATGAACAATCCGATATAATGACATTATATATACTATAAAAAATACAATTCAGTTCATACTAATAAAGGACACTACTATAACTCTCCTCAACTAGCTTTTATACTCTTTTGGAATAGACTCATAATATCCCAATTAAAAATAGTACTTAATACTTCTTTTTGTCTGTAAGTACCAAAAATAATCACTCAAAGAGACTTAATTTTTTTGATTTTGCAAATCAGTCTTGATCAATTCCGTCGCCGAAAAAAACAAGATAAGATGCAAAATAACTTAAAATAGAAATAGTAGCAAGCGGAACACAAACTCATATTTGCCGCCGAAATAAACCAAACTTTGTTTATGTTCGACGCCTAGAGCCCTAGACCCAACATGCTGAAAAGTTTAAAACACATCGACGTGTAACTACTAGTTTCAAACCCACGACACTTTCACGCTAACTTTAGGCACTAACCATGAGAGCTGCGCCATTCTTTGTGATGAGCACTGTTATTTTAATATATTTGCTAGTTATTTCGTTTTTTTATAATAGAGCATAATTTTCCGACGAAGCGATGTTACCAGACCCGCCACCCCTGTTTGTGGCGACCTTCTTACTCGTCACAAAGTATTTGCATGTATTTTTGATGCATTTGTTTAACGACCATTGTCACAGTGCACAAAGCTAGCGGTCAAGGTCTGTGGACCGACATATGCCTTATGAGTTGTGGCCCTTCTTTTCTTCCATTTCCCACTTCATATCAAACTTTTTCTTTATTTCATTTTTTTCTGTTTCCACGAAAGTTTCTTTCTCTTTAATTTCTTCTTTTGACTTAAAAGAGTGAGAGAGAATCTTTGATACAGCAAAAACAAAGAAAGCGAACACATTAATATTATTTTTTTGTTGTATTTCTTGCTTTTTTGGCAGCTTATTTTTGTTGTTTTGTAGAGACGAAGGAATTAAAGAATCTATAATCCCTCAGGAATTAAAGAATCTATATCCTAACAAAAACTAAAGAAAATCTTTTTGGTATTTTTAATCGGATTTTAGTTCCTCAAGAAAACTGTCCAAAAGATTTATCGTCGGGAAAAGTCCGAGCTTTTTCTGATTTGTTTTTTTTTCTTATTTTCCTTTTTTCCAACTACTACTAACTAATTAGACTATGTGAGTTCTACACTAAGCTAAAAAAAATTAATTTTATACAATTACAAGTCAGGAAGTATTTTTTCCATTCCACACTTAGATAATGCATAGTCCCCGATGCATAAATAAATTCAACAAAGTAAGGTTGAAAGAAAGAACTCCCCGCTGGCTGGATTCCTCCTCCTCAGAATGCCCACCAGTCGCAGCTCCGGGCTCATCATCGCCATCCGCTCCCAGGGCCACCAAAGCCACGGGCCTTGTGACTTCATCACCAATCTCATCCTCATCATCAGAGCCTTTGTGGGCCTTCTCGTCCTCACACATGTGAATGGGACTTCCAGACGCAATCCCCAACATCTCCTTTGGAGAAATAGAGAGATCATTGCGTAGATGCATACGCTTCTCATCAGTCACACCTAGCTTGCTCTATGTCATATAGAGGGAACTATTAAGATACCTGTTAAAGTTTTCGTCCCTCTCATTCCTCGCAGCCTGGCTTAGCTTTGACGTAGACTCCAACAAGAACGTAATGTCCAGCATTCCCTTTGGTGCTTCCACCACCTCATCATAGCCGGGGTACACTACGGGAAATCATGTATTGCATCAAGAGGTTGACAAAGAAGAATCTTTTGATCTTTCGCCCAAAGCGGGTGCGGCCATCTCCCCTAGCATGATCTCACCCACATTGACGGGTCATCCAGTCATCAGAAAAATATAATACACACTCGAGCTCGAGTGTATTCATTATTGTGCTCAACCGACATCAACCTAGCCTGCACAAAGTTTTGCCACACCTTGGCAGTCTTGTTGAAGTCGAAGTGGATCATCTCAAGATGGGCATCACCCTTAGTTCTTGTCCACTTTGCATTAGAATCTACACCAAAAAGAGTGTGACGTATTGCCTGGTAGCTTGGGCATTTGACAAACTTTGGTAGCGTTTATGGTTTAGGGTTATCAACTCCCAAAAATTCGCATAAGGAACGTCTATCCATTGACACCTCCTTTCTTTGGAACCATGACTTGAACAAGTCGTTGTTCCAACTGGCATAAAGTTCTTGCACCATGCTCAAATTTGCATGGCCGGGGCACTCTATGAGCTTATCCATCTTCATCTCTACCAACCGGGCAAGCACATCCTGGAAGTTCTTTTCCAGAGCTTTCACATTGATCCCCATTTCGGAGACGTATCGCCCTTATGGCACAAAGTTATAATACCATTGGATGGTATCCTCACGAACTAGATCTAAATGAGGCCTTGGTCCCGATGGTGCCTTTACATATAAATTTTCACAATAATTATATGTAAAATTTTAAAAAAACAATTGTTTGGATTAACTAATATTTTTTATGCGAAAAATAATACTCTAAAGTATAATCTACTTGGCTTCAGCAACTCACACTTTCATGTTTCTTACTGTTAGAGCACTATATGAAATAATGTTTTTGGTGACAACATTAATGGCGACCTTTCCCACAAGTTGTGCTATATTTATTTTTGCTTCGACTTTTTGTTTTTTTTATTTTTCCTTATGTTTATTTCATATCTAACACTAATCCTGCAGCACACTTCAAATGAATATATCAGTCGAAAACAAAGACCTACTGAATTGTTTTTTTATGAATTATTGAGTTGTAGGTCAAGGTCTGTGGACCGACATATGCCTTATGAACTGTGGCCCTTCTTTTCTTCCATTCCCCATTTCATATCAAACTTTTTCTTTATTTTATTTTATTTTCTTCTTTGACTTAAAAGGGTGTGAGAGAATGTTTCATACAGCGAAAACAAAGAAAGCAAACACATTAATAACTTTTTTTGTTTGTATTTCTTTCTTTTTTGGCAGTTTCTTTTTGTTGTTTTGTAGAGATGAAGGAATTAAAGAATCTAGTAATAGATTTTTAGGACAAACTTTGCCGTATTTATGTTATCAAACTGAAGTTATTTGAATTTAAAAGTTTTTGTCATGGTCCTTACACTAGTTAATACTTTTACTTGATAATTAGTGCAGAGAAGATATGTGCAACGTAACAGTAGTAATTAAAGATTTCTTGGCTTAATTTGTGTTATATAGAGGAAGATTTCTTGATTTCTTCTCTACCAAATACTTAGATATAGAAATGGGCATTGGAAAACTATCATTGTATATGCCTTTCTCTGTCAGCTTGTTTTCTCCTTATCCTCATCTCATTGTAATGATCACTTTGGTGAATTTTCCTCTTAAACGTGTCAAAATATATACACTATCACTGAATAAGTCTTATCGCTCTAAAAATATTTTCCATTAAAGCTTCACCACAGAATGTGCATATGAATTTGACCGAAAATGACAACTCAAAATTTAACTCTCAAAATTTTTCCCATTAAAGCTTCCTGGAATTGATTACTGCAAAGCAACAATAGTAAATTTTCTTTGCTTTGTGCTATATATACCTCAGAATTATTCAATAGAGGAACAAAGCAAATATTTCTTGATCTTTATAGTGCAGAAATGGGTTATGAAAAACTTGCATTGTTTCTGCTATGTGCCCTTCTCTCTAGACTTGCTTTCTCCTCATCCTCAACTTATTTGTGCCCTAAAGATCAAGCTCTTGCTCTTCTACAATTCAAACAGATGTTTACCATAAATCCTGACGCTTCTCGTTGTTTTAATTCTTATCCAACGACATTATCGTGGAATAGGAGTAGAGATTGCTGCTCATGGGAAGGAGTTAACTGTGACGAGACAACAGGCCAAGTGATTGAGCTTAATCTCCGATGCAGCCAACTTCAAGGCAAGTTTCATTCCAACAGTAGCCTCTTCAAACTCTCCAGTCTCAACAAGCTTAATTTATCTTTTAATAATTTCTCTGGATCGCACATTTCGCCTAAATTTGGTGAGTTTTCTAGTTTGACACATCTTGACTTATCAAGTTCAAGGTTTTCAGGTCAAATTCCTGCAGAAATCTCTCATCTTTCTAAATTATACGTTCTTCGTATCCCGAGGGATTATCCAAATGAGCTTACACTTGGATCTCACAATTTTGAACTACTCGTTAAGAACTTGACCCAATTAAGAGTGCTTGAGCTCAACTCTGTCAACATCTCTTCCACCATTCCTCTAAATTTCTCTTCTTATTTAGCAACTCTACTTCTTCCATACACGCAATTATATGGGACATTACCTGAAAGAGTTTTTCACCTTCCCAACTTGAAATCTCTTGACTTATCGTACAATACCCAACTCACAGTTGGATTTCCGATGACCAAATGGAATAGCAGTACATCTCTCACGGATTTATATCTCAATAGTGTGAATTGTACTGGTAGTATACCTGAATCATTTAGCTATTTAACTTCATTGTATGAACTGGACATGAGCTCTTGTAATCTCTCAGGGCCTATTCTAAAACCTCTGTGGAATCTAACTCGCATAGAGTTTTTGATCCTTGAAGATAACCAACTTGAAGGACCAATTTCCCAGCTCTTCAGACTCGGTAATCTCAAGAGATTATCGCTCAGAAATAACAGCTTCGATGGCCGACTTGAGTGCTTGAATGGGACACAACTTAGGCACTTATACATTTCATCCAATTTCCTAACTGGTCCAATTCCTTCCAATGTAAGTGGTTTGCAAAACCTAAACAAACTTTCCTTGTCATTTAATTACTTTAATGGGACTATACCATCCTGGATATATTCCCTCTCATCACTATATCATTTAGAGTTGAGCAATAACCATTTCAGTGGCAAAATTGAAGAGTTCAAGTCCAAAATATTAAAGTGCGTTATTCTCAAAAAAAATAAGCTGCAAGGTCCTATTCCAAAGTCACTCCTAAACCAGCAGAACCTAAAATTTCTTCGCCTTTCTCAAAATAATCTCAGTGGACAGATTGCTTCAACCATCTGCAATCTTAAAACAGTGCAGTTGTTAGATCTGGGAAGTAATAATTTACAGGGAACAATCCCAGAATGTTTGGGTGAAATGGATAGAACTTATGTTTTGGATTTAAGCAATAATAATCTTAGTGGGACAATTCAAGCAAATTTTAGTACTGGAAATAATCTCAGAGTCATTAAATTGCATGGGAATAAGTTAGAGGGGAAAGTTTCGGGATCTTTGATCAATTGCAACTATTTGGAACTACTTGATTTAGGTAGCAATGAGTTGAACGACACTTTTCCAAAATGGTTGGGAGTCCTACCAAATTTGAAGATTTTAAATTTGAGATCAAATAAGTTGCATGGGTCCATCAGAGCTTCAAGGAATAGACACTTGTTTGCACAACTTCAAATCATGGATCTTTCATCCAATGCATTTAGTGGGAATTTACCAGCAAATCTTTTTGAGAATTTCCAATCTATGAAACTAATTGATGAGAATAGGAGTACACCAAGGTATGTAGGAAATAAATATTATTCTGTGACAGTTACAACAAAAGGATTGGATCATGTATTTGTTAAAGTTTTGACTACAAACATAGTTATTGATCTCTCAAAGAATGGATTTAAAGGTCAAATTCCAAGTACTATTGGAGATCTTATTGGACTTCGTACGTTGAACTTGTCTCACAATGGCTTAGAAGGTCTTATACCAGCATCATTACAACATTTGTATGTACTTGAATCGTTGGATCTCTCATTTAACAAAATTGGCGGAGGAATTCCGCAACAACTTGCATCTCTAACATCTCTTGCGGTCTTAAATCTCTCTCACAATCATCTCGTTGGATGCATCCCTAAAGGAAATCAATTTGATACTTTTGGGAACAGTTCATACCAAGAGAATGTTGGGTTACGTGGATTTCCACTCTCAAGAGGCTGTGGTGATGATGGAGTAACAGAAGCGACAACTCCAGTTGTGCTAGATCAAGGAGAAGAAGAAGATTCATCAATGATCAATTGGCAGGCGGTTCTCATGGGTTATGGTTGTGGACTAGTTATTGGACTGTTGATGATATACATAATGTTGTCAACTCAAAATCCATTATGGTTTTCCAGGATAGTTGTAGAATTGGAACAAAGAATCGTTACGAGAATGAAAAATCACAAGAAAAGACATTAGTGTGTCTAGGTATTCAACTTGATCTCTATGCAGATTCTTTTGATTATTGATATTTTATGATCTAGCCATTTTAACTCTAACTCTTAATTCATTTTGAACATTGCAGGTTTTAAGTCTAATAAGTTGTTGGAGAGCAAATATAAGCCTTTGTCTTTCACAGTTTATTATGATGTTTCATGAAATGTTTGTTACCATATGAATAAAGACATGATTTTTCTTCCTTTGAGACTCAAACCCCATTTGTTTTCATTTATCTATAGTTTGTTGCATAGAGATTATTGGTTGAGTTCATGGCCTCAAATTATATCATTGCTTCCTATAATCAGTTTAATTATTAGTTGACTAATTGGATTCGACTGCACAGTCAGTTCATAAGTTTATGACGTTATTCTTATCTTTTTCTTAATTATCTAAAGTAATTAATTTCAATGGAAAGCTAAACGTTAATCTGTTAAAATTGTTTTTGATATGCTAGTTCACTGATTTCTCTTCCTTGCTAAGTGTTGGTATTATCTCAATCGATAAAGATTGCTCTAAAGTTGTGGCATATATAGCTCTAACATTCAAGCATATAAGACATGTCTTTGGTATGCTAGATCACTATGATTAATTGGCTTAAATATCCTTTAGATATTAACTCAATCGATAAACATTCCTCTAAAATTCAAGCATATAACTTCTAAGTATGAGCATTTAACCCAAAATCTCTTAGGAAACTTTTCCATACCTGTTGAAATTTGTAGAAATTTTCAACTCTATATCTAAATAGAAGTGGCCTAATGGCTCAAGAAGTGTTTAATGGGCCAATAATTAGTACCAAAGGTCTGAATAACAGGTAAAAATAGCACGGTATAGCCAGTTTTCGGACTGGTCATTCAAAAATAGCCAACGTTTATGAAGTGAATGAAAAATAACCACTATTTTGCTGCAACATAGATCGGTCTAGCATAATATACTGGAGTTCGGTGCACCTGTGTATGAACTCCAGCATATTATGCTGGACCGGTATACTTTGCTGAAATCCAGTATAATATATTGGAGACTGGAGCACCGGCGCTCCAAACTCCAGTATATTATACTGGACAATTATACTTGTTGGAACTCCAGTATATTATGCTGGAGTTCTAGTGTACTTATGCTAGAACTTCATCATATTATGCTGGAGTTCCAGCATACTTATCCTGGAACTCCAGTATAATATGTTGTAGTTCAAGCATACTTATGCTGGAACTCCAGTATAATATACTGACGTATTTTTCGGATTTTGAACAGTGTTTTCACTCATATTTATCTTTACATGAAAAGTAGCTAAATTTCGATTACTTTTGAAACTGGGTTATTTTTGAACGACCAGTGGTAAATCTGGCTATTTTTGAATTTCTCCCGAATAACAGTAGCTGTCCAAAGGCCCAAATGGATTACAAATTTTACTCGATAAATTGTAGAAATTCAAAAATAGTCAGATTTACAAGTGGTCATTCAAAAATATCCACAGTTTCAAAAGTAATCGAAATTTAGCCACTTTTTATGTAAAGATATATCTGAACGAAAACACTGTTCAAAATCCGAAAAAATACTCCAGCATAATATACTTGAGTTCCAGTATAATCCAGTCGGTCCAGCATAATAAACTGGAGTTTGGAGCACCGGTGCTCCACTCTCCAGTATATTATACCAACAAAGTATACCAGTCCAGCATAATATGCTGGAAGTTCATACACAGGTGCATCGAACTCCAGTATATTATGATGGACCGGTCTCTGTTGCAGCAAAATAGTGGTTATTTTTCAATGACTTGGCAAACGCTGGCAATTTTTGAATGATCAATCCGAAAATTGGCTAGACCGTGCTATTTTAACCATATTTTAGGATAATCGTTAATCTTGTTTGCCTCATGGGCAAAACTTCAACCCAAAAGTTAAAAGTATTGTCCATGGGGTAAGCGAGGGACAACACTTGTTAAATTTGAAGTTCTACCCATAAGGCAAGCAGTGACAAACATTCAAGATCATCACTTTGAGACCTATTTATGTACTTCACCCAATTTTACTTCCACTAGTCTCAAGGTACGCGCGATGTGCGTGTATTCTATCTCAATGAGTACTAATTTATTTAAAATTTGTGTTTAAACAATAAAATAAAAGTATAAATTCCTAAAGATAATTATATATGTTAAATGTGCATAATAACTAAATAAATAAAGAAGCTCACGTAAAAATCCTCAATCATAAATTAATTATTCAACTTAAAAGTTATTTCAGTTTAATAATATTATAACTTTAATTTCACAAGTTATTATGCTTCCTTTTTTAGTTTCAGTAAGAACAAGTCCTTAAAAACCTTACAACTTTAATTTCACAAGTTATCATGCTTCCTTTTTCAGTTTCAGCCAGAACAAATCCTAAACCTAAATAGTGTTGAATAATAACTTAAAATATATAATCAGTTAGTACCAATATATATAATCAGGCAACTAATAATCTACAACTTTCATATGATCACAAAATCAAATTAAATAGCAATGAAAAAAATACATGTAAAAGGATACTAACAAGCTTGCGAGAGAATTTATAATTGAAAGAAGACTTTTTCATGACATATTAACTCCAGAGAATGACTTAGAATTAGAATTAAAAAAAAAGATAGTCTCGTGCATAAGGTACCTCGCATAATTTAAGTGAATGATCTATATAAAGTAAAATTTTAATATTTTAAAGTTCTAAGTATTAGAAATTTTAGTCCAAATAATAAAAAAAATTAATAAATAAAAGTTTTATTAATTTTAAACTTCTAAAATAAATAATTAAATAAAGTTTTTTTATATAATAATTAACAGTAATTTGGAGGGACTTCAGATTTTCTGTTTTGCTTATAAAAATCAAGTTTAAAATTAAAAAAAAAACATTAGTTTTAAATTTTAGTCTTTTATTGTAGGTATTTTATTAAATAATCTAGAATTTAAAATATAATAATCACATTATCTCTTATTAATAAAAGAAATGGAAAACCAAACGTGATAAAAGTAAGTCCTATAAATTAGCATTCATACCTATTTTAAACAAGGAAGTATTTAATATACAAAATATAATTAATTTTGAAGCCCTAAATTTAAGGCAAATAACTTAAATTACTATTTTATCCAATATATAATATATTTTTAAAGGGTAAAAAAGGCGAACGACATTTCGCTAAGGGCCTTTATACTTTTAATATAGTACATAGATATAGATTACTTCAGGACTAAAGTTTATATATGTTATAGCAATAAGGTCACAAAATTATCTTTTGTCATGTTAAAATAACTATATGCGACTTCTTCATAAGAATTCATGTTTTCATGTGAAGTTGACTCAATGATGCAAGTCACTTATGTCCAATGGCGGATCCAGGATTTTATGTTTGTGGATGCTTAATTTTTCTTGATGTGTCGTAACTATTTAATTTTTTGGTTGGTATGTGCTTTCTTTTCCTTTTATATCAGATGCCTCAAATTTCTTATATAACTATACCTATGTTGTGTAAAGTTTAATAGGTAATCAAATACTCCTTATAATTAGGCAATCTTTTTGTTCAATCAAAGTGTTCACATTATGATTTGGTATTATGGTTGTTGTGTCCGCTGCCAGATGTAAGAACTTAAACTTCACCCTCTCCTCCAAACAAGGAAACCAATCAATAAAGAGAAAATTAAATAAGAAAGCTGGATGAAATTTTGAACAAAATTAATATAGCAAGAGTAATGAAAACCAGCTGTTTATGAGACCCGAAATAGCGGAAATTTCACTTTTAAAAAATGGAAATAGCTAAGAACTTCGTCCCTAACTCGTATCTAACAAAAAAAATTCATAATCTGTCGCTAAATAGAATTAGCGACAGTTTTTCTGTTTAGCAACAGAATTTGTACGTCGCTAATTCTTATTTTTTAATAGTATTTATATATGATCATGTTTCGCTTTCAAAGTTAGTCTGTCTTTTGCCCATGTATGAATTGCATACGACTCTTCATCGATGGGTGGGACTCTACCAAAATGCATGCAATATAATAAGAGCGTCCCTGTCCACTCTTCGACTGTGTTGGTAGTAATAATAAACACAACAACTTAATCATTCGGATCCGTCCGAATTATTTTCTCTGTATATAATAAGTCTCCTGCTGAGAGATTTATTAGTGCTTTCTTAGAAATTTTTTTGGTGGTTGGTTGGTAAGTGAAAAATTATTATTATTATTATTATTATTAAACCGAAAAATATTATGATAGAAGTTTTTAGTATTAAACTCATAAGATAATTGGATGTACATTCAAATGCAATCTTCCATAGATCTGTTGAACAATAATTTAAGAAGAATTATCCATCATTGAATCAACTTCCTAGATATGCAATCTTCAAATTTAAGATCAAAAATCTTTCAAAGAACACTCAAACCAATTGTTGGACTCCAAGTAACCTACTGAGCTGGAAGTAGATAGCAAAAACCAAGACTTTGTACTTTAATGTTCTTTACTCAAATAAAAGCCAAAAAAATAAGTTAAAGGAAAAGTAAAAAATAAACAGATCACATGATACCATTAAGTTAATGCAACAATTATTTAAACTACTAATGTTTTGGATCAATAAGTGGTTACAAAGAAAACTTAGCATGTCCAAATTGCAAGTTTTAACTGTGTAGATAGCATGATAAGTGCAGCCTTTTGGAAATAGAATAACATTTATTAGTAATATTCCCTAATTATTGACAAGTTCATGAACTTACTCAACAAACATTAAGTTTTATACTTGCAGATTTTACAGATAATTCCACTTTGTTTTTCAGTTTTTGTCTGTACTTTTAACAAGTCCATGTTTTGAATCTCCTAAATTATTGGCTTTGCAAATAATGCAATTCCTCATCCAACATTTGCCCATTGGATGTTTCATCCAACATCTTTTCATATCAGCTTTTAACCAATAAATATTCTTTCTGAGCTCAAATCTACATAGTCAACTGATGTTTTAAAATAAACTAGAGTCGAGCAGCTTGCGCTCACCTAAATTATTTCATCTATCTCACTTGCACAGCTATCGAATAATTCGTCGCCTAGTACTTTTTTTTCTCCTGGAATTTGAACCCTGATCTCCAAAATTAGCGCTCATTTTATTGACCACTAGGTCACAACATAGTCCACAGCTTTGAGGACTAAAATTAATAAAATTTTCAGTTTTGTGCATCCTGATCTAGGTCAACATGTATTTCTTAATTGTTTGGGATTTCATTAATTATTTCCAAGAAGTTGGAAGCACATCATAATGATTGAGTATTAAAGAAATTATTTGCTTTGACAAGAGATTGTCAGAAAGAAATAATGTCTTTTTAAAATAAGGTTTTAGCCCATATTAAACTTTGTTAAAGAGTCATGTTTTGCATCAGTTTCCTGAATCCTTACAGTAGTTCCTTCTATCCAAGAAAAACAATGAAACAAACAAGGATCCTTTGACAATCAAAATCAAATATTTTCTCCCCTAGCAGTGACTTAACTATATCAACACACAAATCTCTATAAAGGCAGCCCGCTGAACTAAGCTCCCACTATGCGTGGGGTCTGGGGAAGGGACGAATGTCTATATATAACAAAGTCTATATGTATGTAAAAGCAAATACTTAGTAAACATATAACAAAGTAACTGTGGAAAACATGAGGCTCTAATCCTATGTTGCTCAGACTTCCAAAAACATTGCGGCACTTTGGAGGATCTGATACGCATACGATGACATTTTTGAAGAGTCCGAGCAATATAACTCTAATCAAAACTAACTTTTCTTTCATTCAAAACTTTATAGTCTCCAAAGGGCCAGCTTTACAAGAACCAGAAATATCAATCTGTCAACCAACATATGATCTTAACCTTTTAATTCTCATACAAATCACCTACTAGCAATACAAGGGCAGTAAATGTATGAAATGGAAGAGTAAGAATGTATGAATGATTTCCTCTTTTTTGTTTCTCATTTTTTTCTTTTCCAATTACAATGTATAGGAACTCAAAAAAAAATTACAACTTGCATCTTGCAATCTACTACTAGGATCAACAAAATTGTTTACAGTTGAATAGAAAAGAATCCCTATGTCATTTTGTCTATTCACAGTGAAAGAACAGACTGATGAAAGAAAAAAATCTAATCCTAGTTCATAAGTATGAGGTTCAGCAACTGAAGTTAGGGTCCTTTATATGGAGGAGAGGAATATCTGCTACTGAGGCAAGATAAAGTCTTGTTCCCCAGAGGAGAAAGGGAACAGGAAACCTGCATTACCCTGCTGAAGCTCGTTGGCGTTGATGCCCTCGAAGGGAAGTTCATCTTGAGACGCGTAGCACTTCTCGGGGACAAGCTCACTTGTTCTAAAGCATGGGATTGAAGCTGCGAGGGATAATCCCTCAAGCATCCGATTCGAGGTCCAGCTCCTGTGCTCCATTTGCAAGACAGTTGCTTTCCCAACTGATATGATTTAAGATCTTTGTGTGAATTTATCCTTTGGATAATAGATTCTTCTGGAATTATCTCTTCTTTACTTTCCTCGAGCTCTTCGTGTTCTAAATCCGTTTGATCTTTTTCAGGAACAAACAATTCTTCTGCTGTTTCATATCCGTCTGACGGTGATTCTAATGAGAAGGAGTTGGAAATAGATTTAGCAGCTTCACTTTCATTCTTTAATTTCTGTAAGAAATCATCATTGCTTGGAATTTGAAGATTAGTCAATTTGCTACCGAAGCTATGAGATGGTTTTGAATCGGATAGTTGTATATCAGCAGCATTCTCTTGTAGTTTTAAGTCACTTTTCTCTGAAGTTGACTCTTCTAAATCATTCGCTTCCGTCTCCAAAACATCTTTTAGCAAGTCATCCTCAGAAGAGTTGCCTCTGAGGAAAACACCACTCTTCTTGCCAATGGATTCTTCCTCATCTTCGTCGGAATCAAGCTGCGTAATATGAAACTAATCAGCATGTGGCTCTATTTTAGAAATTACGAACTAAACTATTAAAGATCAAATTTGTACCTTAACATCATTGAGGTCGACATTGTTCTCCCTCATGAATGAAACAAAGTCCTGGAAGTTTTCTGGGGTAGGTCGGTAATGTCCACTATGAGGCCAGACAGCCTGTAGAATTCAGTTAATGAAGACAAAGAGTTAGATCGGAATCAGGATAAGGTGTCAATATAAGTCAAATTGGAAGTGTGCAAGTGATATATCAACATACCTTCAATACTCCTTGTTCGGCAACTATTCTCCCAGCCGCTAATGTGGCTCCACCAGCCAAGAAACTAGAGTGCTGAAATGTACCTTTCGTTTTCTTGCCAACATATAAGGTTTTAGAGGTGCTGAGGACAAAAATCCACTTAGCGCCTTTTGGTTCAATGGTAGTGTTAAGGAGCTTCCCTGTTTCCTTGTACAAGAGCTTCCCATCTTGCACTTCAACTTCATAAGCCTTTCTTTCCATCTGTTGTGAATGAACAAAAAACCGATGGTAAGTAAATTTTCAAACCCCCATAAGAGCAATTAGCGAGATACTCATTACAACAAACTGATAAATGGAGCTAAGACCTACCGGACCAAGGTATTTAATACACTGCTGCTGAAGTTTCCATCGAGGGCATTTGTCAACAATATTCACTTCTTTTCCTTCTCCAATATCCAACCTGATTCAGAGAAATACAGTTAGCAAATGAGAAAAGTTTAGGTCGTATTATCGTTGCAATTCAATCATTCGTTATCTAGACAATTACCAGTAGAAGAATGGCTCTTTGCTTTGAGAATGCAGCCATTGGACATAATAGAAATGCAAGTTGTGTCCATAACGATGTCGTGGGTCAATCTGTTCCACAGGAAACCTTTTCCACATTAGCAAAATAGAAATTCGGCATAAAACACAAATTTAGTATACCGTCGAAATTCTACTTACAGCTTCCAGCCAGTGTTGTAACGCTAATTTCTGGGCTTTACCATTTTTAGATAAGCCTTTGCCAACCTGCATGAAGAAGATAAAAGTCAGCAAACATCTCAGAGTAAATTCAAATTTTGCAATAACTTTCAGAAGCATAAATGAAATGATCCAAATTTTACCTTGGCTGCTCTAGTTCTTGCCCTCGACCAACGTGAAACTGCTGTCTCGTGTTTATCAAGATCAAAAAATGAAATAGAACTATGCTTGAGTTCTACAAAATCTAATAGCTTCCACCTGAAATTTTGGGAAAATACATATTAGGAAAAATCAAATTAACAGGATTTTAAGATAGGACATGTTCTTTTTTGGATAGAAAGGCATACCAGCTTTGCTCTATAAGTACTGCACAGTCTGCTAATTTTCTTCTAGTCCTAAAGCTCTTATACACTTTCTGCAACTTTAAAGCTGCCTCGTGTTTGGGGCTGCTTGTAAATACTAGAGGAGATTTAGGAGACTCTCCATTCCTGCTGTCTAACCTACGAAACTCGTTAAACTCGTGCTTCTCTTCTGATGAAGTTTTACTAAACTCCATTGCATTTTCCATTGTCCTAAAGCTGACAGTTTTTTCTATCGACATCTTTCCAAAGCCATCCGATTGCAATATTTTTGGTTCTGTATCTTGGCTCTTGAAGCTAACTGATCGTAGTGGCGTCTTTCCCTCATCGTATCCAAAATCGATGGATTTCACAATGACAGATTCAAGGGCAGTTTCCAAATCACTATGAGAGGCAAGTGGGCATGAAAAGGATAACCCCATACGATTTCAAAATGGATCTTGAATAGCTTATTGACACCTTTAAATCCTGCCAATAGTAATATATACTTAGAATTTGAATGATTCAAATTATAATAATCAACTGCCAAATGTAAACACATCAACAAGTATAACTTTTGTACATCACATTATGAGCTGTATTAATACACTAACACTACCATTTAAGTCTCCAAGAAAAGAGAATCAAAAGTATCATTTGCGGGAACCAGCTTTTTTTGCAACTTTTGACACATCCTTTTGCATATTTTAGACTACAAGTTTCATAAGTTTTTCTTTTTTTCTTAAACTCCGTACGCCGGTCAAACAACATCACGTAAATTGAGACGGGGGAGTAATTCTTTATTTTTATATTTGAACAAGTCAGGCAAGACATATTTTCTCAACAACAGCAGAACATTTACAAGGCAGATTCAATTGTCTCAGAAGCCGAAGGTCGGGTCTATTGGAAACAGCCTCCCTCTCTGGTACATACTACCCTCCCGACCCTACGATGTGGGATAATACAGGTATGTTGTTGTTGTATTCAATTGTCTCAGCAAAGTGGAAACTAAGCATAAACTTTACAATCCATTGGTAAAAGTGTCAAAAACTGAATCTTTTCAAATGGCTAGCCACTTCTCAATGGCATTTTCAATATCCGAAATACCTCAGAAATCAAAAATGCACAGAATATTCTAATTTAGTCAGTTCAACCTCTCAAAATTTCCAAGAAACACGTTCAAACCAGAGAAGAAAAAAACAGAAAAGAACCCCACATTTAACAGATCATAAGAAAAAGAAGCAACCCCAAAAACAAAAACAAAAACAAAACATTTCACAAGTTTCTTGAAAACCCAAGTTGTAAAAATACATGAAAATCCACAAGAAATCATGAAATGAACAATAAAGATTCAAACTTTACCTCAATGTAATAGTTTTGAGAACCCAAGAACTGAAATGGGCTAAAATTTGAATAAAATGGAATAAATGGAATAAATATAATGGGAATTTGGTTTGATTCTGGCTTTGATTTTCACAAAAAAGAACTGTTCTTTTTCCCTTTTGTGCTTTGTGTGCTATAATAACAGAATGAATATATGTTGGTATTTTCTGCTCCTTTTAACACTGATGGCTATAAGCTGATTTATATATATAGGAGGAGAAGAGGATACATACGAGGGTGTGGGGTAGTTGTTTTTAACCTCTTTTGTTTATAATATTCATTTTTTCATTTAATGAGGTTGTAATAAAAATGGTATTTTCAAAACCCTTTTACTCTTTCAAAGAGAAAAAAAACAGATTTTTTTAACCTCTTTTGTTTATAATATTCATTTTTTCATTTAATGAGGTTGTAATAAAAATGGTATTTTCAAAACCCTTTTACTCTTTCAAAGAGAAAAAAAACAGATTTTTTTAACCTCTTTTGTTTATAATATTCATTTTTTCATTTAATGAGGTTGTAATAAAAATGGTATTTTTAAAACCCTTTTATTCTTTCAAAGAGGAAAAAAAACAGATTTTTTTAACCCCTTTTGTTCATAATATCCATTTTTTCATTTAATGAGGCTGTAATAAAAATGGTATTTTTAAAATCCTTTTACTCTTTCAAAGAGGAAAAAAAACAGATTTTTTTAACCTCTTTTGTTTATAATATTCATTTTTTCATTTAATGAGGTTGTAATAAAAATGGTATTTTCAAAACCCTTTTACTCTTTCAAAGAGAAAAAAAACAGATTTTTTTAACCTCTTTTGTTTATAATATTCATTTTTTCATTTAATGAGGTTGTAATAAAAATGGTATTTTTAAAACCCTTTTATTCTTTCAAAGAGGAAAAAAAACAGATTTTTTTTAACCCCTTTTGTTTATAATATCCATTTTTTCATTTAATGAGGCTGTAATAAAAATGGTATTTTTAAAACCCTTTTACTCTTTCAAAGAGGAAAAAAAACAGATTTTTTAACTCTTTTGTTTATAATATCCTTTTTTTCATTTAAAAAGTTCATACTTTTTTGAAATTTTGTTTAATTATGTTTATTTAGTAAGTATTTGTATATCCTTATTATTTTCTTTTTTTATTAC